>NC_092261.1:8806988-8951988 GCF_036320965.1 Panulirus ornatus
ACCCATTCGATACGATCTTTAGAAAGAGAAATACTGATTCTAGACCTTCCATGTAAAGAAAATGCGGCATCTCTCGATCCAAGCTGCAGGTGCTGAATCATACTAGCCGAGTAATGAGGCATTATTTTTGTCATTGGTGGAGACAAGATAGTGTGTTTTTTCATCCTATTGAGCTGAGAGAAGCGTGTACGAGCCGTGGTGGAACATGCCACTAGTTATCACAGTGTGAGTGTTTGTGATGAGTCGAAACTCATTGCTGTGAGTCAGGATTACAGGGCGTAAGGCACCAGTTAATAACAACCCCTGGTCAGGTACATATGTCACGAGGGATGAATGAAGGTGTGCAGTACCATGAGACACCACGGGTGTTACCTCAGCTTAGTGGGATGGGATTGGGGGTGTGTCCAGGTAGGCGTCCTGAGGTATGTTTAGTAGACACTTTTCCAGGATATGTATACCCGGGTTGGTATCCTGATGTATGCCAGGCTAAGTAAACCGGGGTACATGTGTAAGATAGGGTCATCATGCTAGGTAATCCAGGCTATGTATATCAGGGGAGGTATAGTACGGTATGACAGGATAGGCGATAATACCAAAGCAGTTGTTCCTCAGAAGGGATATCAGGATAGATATGGTAGGAATGGTATTCCAGGCTGCATTTACCAGGATAAGTATATCAGGCTCGGTATACCAGAAGAGAGGTATACCATTGTAGATGTATCAGGAATACTAGTGTTTGTCTCACCTTGGTTTACGTTTACTTGCCTTGTGGAAGAACAGTGGCTGATGATTATTTTTCTGTCGTTAGACCTTGATACTTCTCGGTATCTTTAAGTAATGTGTGATATTGAGTTGAAAAAATAATGTAAAAATGTTCTCTCTCTCTCTCTCTCTCTCTCTCTCTCTCTCTATATATATATATATATATATATATATATATATATATATATATATATATATATATATATATATATATATAATTTATTCGTTTGCCATTTACAGCTTCATTTTATCACAGCCTCACAGCTTCCTGTATGTTCAGGCCTCGATCAACCTCTCCTCACTCATCCTCTTCACGTGTCCAAACTATTTCAAAACACCCAAATATATTCCCTTGCCCTCACACCTATTACCCACCCTATCACCCCCCTCTCAATGTATGTGTGTGTGTGTGTGTGTGTGTGAGGATTAAAGAGACTGAAGGGTCAGTAGGTGGCCTCCTTCAGTGGTAGAAATAAGTTATCAATGACTAATAAGAGACGTGATAGTATGGAGGGGGCCGGCAGGTTGGCCGGGGTGGAGTGATGTAATGGCTTAGCAATTTCTCATGAGGGAATTCTAAATCAAAAAGCTAGGAACTTGAAGAAAGTAGTAAAGACTATTTACTGCAAGTTTACTCAGACGATTGTGAGATAGATAGAGAGGCAAGAACGTGTCTGAATGATAGGTGCGGTGAAGTTCCAAATGGGCGGAAAGTATTGGTGAAGAAGCAGAGGAAGATCAAACTTGAGGCATTATAGGGAGATGTTCACTGGTTAGACCAGGGGAACTGATGAGTTTGTTTACTACAGCAGAGGTTGAGCTGGGAGAGAAGTTGTTAACTATAGTAGAGGCTGAGTAGAGGAAGTGAAGACGTTGCTTACTATAGTAAAGGCCTAACAGGAAGCGAGGAGGAGCCCACACACATATATAAGATTATCAGAGATAAGATTCCCTAAAGAAACTAGGAACTAGTTAACATAGGGTCAGAGGGAACGTTCTTATCTGACACATGTTCTTCATTACGGTCATACTGACTTATGAGAAGTAATTCATTTGCTTAAAAGAATTTAACCTTGTTCAGGTTGCACACAAACACACACACGCCATACCTCACCCAGTGCACTCAGAGGTGATTATGTAGTATTTGTGATTAAGACTTTCATTATTATTATGTTATCCTTCCCATAGATGGACAGAAATAGTAATTATGTGAACGATCTTGGTGATTCGCTAAAGCTTAGCTGTAGACGGTCTTGATTCGTTAAAGCTTACCTTTAGACGATCTTTGTGATTCGTTAAAGCTTTGCTGTAGCCGAGCTTGGTGATTCGTTACAGCTTGGCTGTAGACGATCTTGGTGATTCGTTAAAGCTTAGATATAGAGATCTTAATTTTGTTAAAGCTTAGGTGCAGACGATCTTTTTGATGCTTCGTCAAAGCTTACCTGCCAACGATCTTCGTCGTTTGAGCAGCTTTGAGAGAATTTCGAAAATAGGATAAAGGAAGGACGAACACATATGGGCGTAACATTTAATCTATACTTTGCATTACCATCCAGAGGGATATAGTCTTGTGTTGTATAGGATTACTGCAAGGCACTTGAGTGGTCAGTGTTCAGGACAAGAAAACACGCATCATCTGACATTGTGATGGACACACAGAACAAAAGGAAGCAAGGCATGAATGGCGCTGACCCAGAAGACACGAAGGAAACATTAATTAGACAAGGCGAGCCATTCGTCTGTGATGCTGGTTTTCCTCTCGTTTATGAGGTAAAAGCCTGGTTCGCTCTTGTATGTCAGGAGTCATTTAAGGGGTGGGTGAGTTTTACGTAACTGGAATCTTGAGAGTCTAAGGGAAGCTGTGCAATCGAATGGTTTCAGAGATTAAGGGACAGATGTGAGACCTCCATCGAAGTCATGAGAAGATAGATCAACTTTTGGCAAGCATCAAAATCGAAATAATGGGAGAGTATGGTATATAACGTCATAGGAATTTCGAAATTGATATCATGGTAGGTTACAGGGCCAAAGTGACTAAGGGCGTGGGACGTCGAGATGATCATAACGGGACAGGAATACTACCAAAAGTCCTTCTTGACCCGAAAAGTTCTTGTCACCCACTTGGAGTTCAGTCTTACGCAGCCTCTCCCATGAACCATTAATTGTGGTCTTAATTAATGTTCATCATCCAGGTCAGTTTTAGCTGCAACGGCTCTGTCTAAGGCTCTGCGTTATTTTGTTGAATCCGTTTTTAGTGGTCTTTATCGTGTAACTGTCTATAAAGACTCGTGCACTAAAATTCGGTATGGATTTAGTTACCATAATCTGGCATGAACCAACGTGTGGCATGTAGAGGTCTCATTCAGGAATGAATCGTGAACGGCAGCGGTTCAGTGTGACGTGATAGTCAAAATAATATATCTGCAACTCTTCCCCCCCAAAAAAGAATATATATATATATATATATATATATATATATATATATATATATATATATATATATATATATATATATATATATATATATATTGGAGACCATGTGCGGTATAAGCCGTGATTCCTGTGGATAAGGGCCTTTACAACGAACGGATCGTGTGGACGCCTCAGCTAATGAAAAGTAACTTGGGAGTCAGTTAGGCCGGTAACTTCAACTATAGTCCAGTTAATCATAACTTCAGAGATCCGTCGGCCAGAGTCAGTTGCCTATGATAGCGAGGAGGAGCTTCCTGTACTCTCCCTGCGTGTCGTCCCTGACGTCCTCCGCCAGTTCCTTCCCGTACATCTCCTGGTAGCGCGTCCGAATGTCCGCCAGGTCCACCTGCAGCCAGGAAAGGAGAGAGGGTTTGAGTGGCAAGGAGAGGGGAAGTGGTAGGGAAGAGAGGATCAACAATGTTTTCCTGTGAGATAGGATCATAAATCTATTGAACACCTGTAATCGGGTTCCTTGATCCTTATATTTCTGCTCTGATTGGGGGAGGGGGATGTAGGAGATAGGGAGAGAGAGGAATGAAATGTGAAGGAAGATGATAATGATACAGGAGATATAAGTCGAGCTTATCTCTTGTGATTTTCATCTCATATGTACGCATCTCCACAGCTTACCCCCCCCCCCCTTTCATCTGGCGTCTTGTTTATTTTGTTTTTAGCACAGTTTTCTTTACAATCTCTAAACAGCTTTGTCCCATGCATTTCACTCTTCATCTGACCTGCAAGTCTTTCCGTCTGTATCAATATTTACAGCTATTTCTTGCCACGCTTTTCCTCACGGTCCCATATGGTGGCTGCCATCTGACACTCACCTTTGGTTCCTTTCTTAAACGTCTTGATCATATGTGCTCTACTGCGCCGTCTCGGCCTCAGCAACCATGGCGCCAACATTACCCCAACTTGCCTGAACCGTCCCAACTCGCTACCATGACTCTTCAACCATCTACCTTGGCTCAGCCTGACCCACACCTAACGCTTGTCCCTTCTATCTCACCTCCTTATCCTTTTTACCCCCTCATCTTGCGTTTTCTCCTCATTCATCCTCTTCCCTTCACCATAGTATCGGAAAATCCTTCATCCCTCACCCTAGTCCCCCTCAGTCTTGTTACCGTACACAGTCGGTCCCTTTTCCTTCGTTTTCTAACACTGATCATCTCACAATTATCTTACATCTTGTCCCCACACACCTACAGCCTCAACCTCGTTCCCCTGGTTTTACCTATCGTCCTCAACTCCCCTCGCCCTGCCTTGACCCGGTTCCATGGACTCACCTCGGAGCGGGAGACTGAGGATCCTGATGAGGGTGTTGTCGTCCGTGCCCGCCCCCACCATCGTCTGATTAAGTCGCTCAGCGTAGAAGCCCAGGGGGTCCCTCACACGCTGCACTGTGGGGACACGGGCTCAGCTAGTCGCTTCAGGTAGAAACATGAATCTAGTGGACACTTAATGTAGTGACACGGCTGAGAATCATGGCTACATTAGACAAATAACAGAGATAGGAGAGAAAATATTAGACACGAATCACCTGTGTGCAGTAGAAGGCGACTGAATGGGGCAGTAGAGAACGGAGGGGTGGGGACAGAAAATCCTTCCCTTCCTATACTGTCACTTAATTTCCTTGCGCCAGCTTTTTATTGGTAGTACCGAATTAAAAAAAAAAAAAGCGGTTTGATTAATTGAGAAACTAACGAATTTGTGGTAACCAGACAAAAATTGAAGGTAGAAATTGTACTAATTTCCGCGCGGTGTGTGGAGCCCGCTCTCGTCTTGTCTTTTGTTCCAATAATGTTTCTAGCCCATAAATCCTAGTTTTTTGTTCCCTAGCATAATTGTTCTGAAAGTGATTCAAAGACCAAATACGTTTTTTTCTTTTTAATTGAAGCATTTGTTCTATTTCTAAGGGTTTAAGTTATAGTAAGAATTTATATCAGTGCAAGATATACAGGGGAAACATTTATAATTGCTTACGGATGTTTGCATATTATTTATTATTGATTAGTGTTTTTGTAGAGCTAGTAATCGTCAGTCAGTAAAGACGAGCTTGATGTGATCACCTCCATATTCCCTGTTCCTTCCCTTTATTCCCTTCCATCCATCCCTCTTCTCTTCCCCTTTCCCTGGCCTCCTCCCTCCTCTTACCTATAGCCAGGAGCCCGTTCTTCATGTCGCCGTTGAACTCTTCACTAAGAGCGTCCTCGATGGGCGCGCCGGCCAGCCTCTGGTACTCCTCGAATGTCTCTTGTAGCTGAGGAAAACTGCGGGTGTTGAGTATTCTGATGAACTCCTCCTCGTCCGTATCGTTGTTCTTGCCTACCCCAGAGTCGTACAAGATCTGGGAGGACGGTAGGGGATGGTAGATGTCTTTCTGCCTAAATTATGTAAACTAAAGTGTGAAGACAAAGAAACGGGCAGTGAAGGGTCTCTGGACAAATGGCTAGTCAAGACTTGTATCATTTAGATCTATATAGAGGTAAGCAGACGTTTCTATGACAAGTGGTTAATCTAGCCGTTAGAAGATTTAAAGAAATAGATAGACGGACTATTGAGACATAAACTGTAGGAAAGCATAGATACGAGAGCTGCTTTACAGCCAGGAGACCCACCTGGGCGTCATTTTTGGCAGTGGGAGAGTCGACAGTCTGGTTTTCATCCCTGCCTGCGGCTACCAAGGAGCGCATCAACATCTTGAAGTCCCCTGTCCTACTCACTGTACTCATATTGTTGTTCGACTCACTGTACTCATGTTGCTGTCCTACTCACTGTACTCATGTTGCTGTCCTACTCACTGTACTCATGTTGCTGTCCTACTCACTGTACTCATGTTGCTGTCCTACTCACTGTACTCATGTTGCTGTCCTACTCACTGTACTCATGTTGCTGTCCTACTCACTGTACTCATGTTGCTGTCCTACTCACTGTTTTCATGTAGCTGTCCTACTCACTGTACTCATGTTGCTGTCCTACTCACTGTTTTCATGTAGCTGTCCTACTCACTGTACTCATGTTGCTGTCCTACTCACTGTACTCATGTTGCTGTCCTACTCACTGTACTCATGTTGCTGTCCTACTCACTGTACTCATGTTGCTGTCCTACTCACTGTTTTCATGTAGCTGTCCTACTCACTGTACTCATGTTGCTGTCCTACTCACTGTACTCATGTTGCTGTCCTACTCACTGTACTCATGTTGCTGTCCTACTCACTGTACTCATGTTGCTGTCCTACTCACTGTACTCATGTTGCTGTCCTACTCACTGTACTCATGTTGCTGTCCTACTCACTGTACTCATGTTGCTGTCCTACTCACTGTACTCATGTTGCTGTCCTACTCACTGTACTCATGTTGCTGTCCTACTCACTGTACTCATGTTGCTGTCCTACTCACTGTACTCATGTTGCTGTCCTACTCACTGTACTCATGTTGCTGTCCTACTCACTGTACTCATGTTGCTGTCCTACTCACTGTACTCATGTTGCTGTCCTACTCACTGTACTCATGTTGCTGTCCTACTCACTGTACTCATGTTGCTGTCCTACTCACTGTTTTCATGTAGCTGTCCTACTCACTGTACTCATGTTGCTGTCCTACTCACTGTACTCATGTTGCTGTCCTACTCACTGTACTCATGTTGCTGTCCTACTCACTGTACTCATGTTGCTGTCCTACTCACTGTACTCATGTTGCTGTCCTACTCACTGTACTCATGTTGCTGTCCTACTCACTGTACTCATGTTGCTGTCCTACTCACTGTACTCATGTTGCTGTCCTACTCACTGTACTCATGTTGCTGTCCTACTCACTGTACTCATGTTGCTGTCCTACTCACTGTTTTCATGTAGCTGTCCTACTCACTGTACTCATGTTGCTGTCCTACTCACTGTTTTCATGTAGCTGTCCTACTCACTGTACTCATGTTGCTGTCCTACTCACTGTACTCATGTTGCTGTCCTACTCACTGTACTCATGTTGCTGTCCTACTCACTGTACTCATGTTGCTGTCCTACTCACTGTACTCATGTTGCTGTCCTACTCACTGTACTCATGTTGCTGTCCTACTCACTGTACTCATGTTGCTGTCCTACTCACTGTACTCATGTTGCTGTCCTACTCACTGTACTCATGTTGCTGTCCTACTCACTGTACTCATGTTGCTGTCCTACTCACTGTACTCATGTTGCTGTCCTACTCACTGTACTCATGTTGCTGTCCTACTCACTGTTTTCATGTAGCTGTCCTACTCACTGTACTCATGTTGCTGTCCTACTCACTGTACTCATGTTGCTGTCCTACTCACTGTACTCATGTTGCTGTCCTACTCACTGTACTCATGTTGCTGTCCTACTCACTGTTTTCATGTAGCTGTCCTACTCACTGTACTCATGTTGCTGTCCTACTCACTGTACTCATGTTGCTGTCCTACTCACTGTACTCATGTTGCTGTCCTACTCACTGTACTCATGTTGCTGTCCTACTCACTGTACTCATGTTGCTGTCCTACTCACTGTACTCATGTTGCTGTCCTACTCACTGTACTCATGTTGCTGTCCTACTCACTGTACTCATGTTGCTGTCCTACTCACTGTTTTCATGTAGCTGTCCTACTCACTGTTTTCATGTAGCTGTCCTACTCACTGTACTCATGTTGCTGTCCTACTCACTGTTTTCATGTAGCTGTCCTACTCACTGTTTTCATGTAGCTGTCCTACTCACTGTACTCATGTTGCTGTCCTACTCACTGTACTCATGTTGCTGTCCTACTCACTGTACTCATGTTGCTGTCCTACTCACTGTACTCATGTTGCTGTCCTACTCACTGTTTTCATGTAGCTGTCCTACTCACTGTACTCATGTTGCTGTCCTACTCACTGTACTCATGTTGCTGTCCTACTCACTGTACTCATGTTGCTGTCCTACTCACTGTACTCATGTTGCTGTCCTACTCACTGTACTCATGTTGCTGTCCTACTCACTGTACTCATGTTGCTGTCCTACTCACTGTACTCATGTTGCTGTCCTACTCACTGTTTTCATGTAGCTGTCCTACTCACTGTACTCATGTTGCTGTCCTACTCACTGTACTCATGTTGCTGTCCTACTCACTGTACTCATGTTGCTGTCCTACTCACTGTACTCATGTTGCTGTCCTACTCACTGTACTCATGTTGCTGTCCTACTCACTGTACTCATGTTGCTGTCCTACTCACTGTACTCATGTTGCTGTCCTACTCACTGTACTCATGTTGCTGTCCTACTCACTGTACTCATGTTGCTGTCCTACTCACTGTACTCATGTTGCTGTCCTACTCACTGTACTCATGTTGCTGTCCTACTCACTGTACTCATGTTGCTGTCCTACTCACTGTTTTCATGTAGCTGTCCTACTCACTGTACTCATGTTGCTGTCCTACTCACTGTACTCATGTTGCTGTCCTACTCACTGTTTTCATGTAGCTGTCCTACTCACTGTACTCATGTTGCTGTCCTACTCACTGTACTCATGTTGCTGTCCTACTCACTGTACTCATGTTGCTGTCCTACTCACTGTTTTCATGTAGCTGTCCTACTCACTGTTTTCATGTAGCTGTCCTACTCACTGTACTCATGTTGCTGTCCTACTCACTGTACTCATGTTGCTGTCCTACTCACTGTACTCATGTTGCTGTCCTACTCACTGTACTCATGTTGCTGTCCTACTCACTGTACTCATGTTGCTGTCCTACTCACTGTACTCATGTTGCTGTCCTACTCACTGTACTCATGTTGCTGTCCTACTCACTGTACTCATGTTGCTGTCCTACTCACTGTACTCATGTTGCTGTCCTACTCACTGTACTCATGTTGCTGTCCTACTCACTGTTTTCATGTAGCTGTCCTACTCACTGTACTCATGTTGCTGTCCTACTCACTGTACTCATGTTGCTGTCCTACTCACTGTACTCATGTTGCTGGCGTACCCACTGTACGCATGTTGCTGTCGTACTCACTGTACTCATATTGCTGCCCTATTCACTATACTCATATTGCTGCTCTACTCACTGCACTCATGTTGCTGTCCTACTCACTGTTTTCATGTAGCTGTCCTACTCACTGTACTCATATTGTTGTTCGACTCACTGTACTCATGTTGCTACCGTACTCGCTATACTCACATTGCTGCCCTACTCACTGTACTCATGTTGCTGTCATACTCATTGTATTCATGTTGCTGTCCGACCCGCTGTACCCATATTGCTGTCCTACTTACTGTACTCATGTTGCTGTCCTACTCACTGTACTCATGTTGATGTCCTACTCACTGCGCTCGTAGTAACTCCTGAGTCCCTCGATCTCTTCGGGCGTCCGGCAGCAGAGAATGTCGATGAGCGCTTTCTCGTCCGTGCCCAGGCTCTGCACCAGTGGTGGAAGGGGTTAGACCTGAGGTGGCAGACGCTTTACAAGAAATGTTCAAGTGTCAGGCAAGAGTTTTTGACAGTGATATAACAGGTTTGTAAACAAGAAAATGACAAAAGCACACCATAGCACGACAGGCAACTTCGGCAACTTAGAAATCTTCACACCCCTGAGTCTACCATTATTTAACCATACAAATGCTAAGCTGTCATACCGAACGGTCACCTTGGCTCACACCGAACACCACTACAGTGTTCAGGAAGTGTCGTGCCAGTGTAGAACCGCAAGCCACATGAGCAGTCCTCCAGCCCTTCTACTTCACCTTGTATATCCACCGATAAAACCCTTGGATAATGATAGCCTGACTTCAGGTCAAGCCATCATACCCATGGGTCGTGCTCAAAGGTCGTACCGTCGCGCTCAGATTTTATCATCGTGCGCAAGGGGTTGAATTGGTATTGGTAAGGAAAAAAAAAAGCTAGAGAATTCAAATTTTCGACCAGTCAGCGACTAATACCCAGTAATCTAGGTAATGAGGTCTATAACTGTATCAAAATAACTTGAGCTATTATCATTAGTCCTTATTTTACCAGTGTAGACAGTTTGTGGTTCCAGAGAAATTCATTAATTTGAGTATTTCACCTCTTACGTTCGTGTTAAAATGTAGTGCAGTTCGGCTGATTTCGTGCTGATGCCTATCATAAACAGCGCCTTGAACTGCCCCGGTCAGGCATCCCTGCAATCTGTTAGGATTTGCACACTTCAGGTTAGCTAGATTCTTCCAGGTGTCTCGTCTTCCTAAGCGAAAGGTTAATTAATGGATATAAAAGAAACCAAAGTTCCCCTTCCATATATCTACGGTTCAGTTGCTGAACAACGATACATTGTTGATGTTGACGGTTCTGGATAAATCTGGGTATGAATTTGAACCAATGTATGCGGTTCTAGACAATTAAGGATATTTGTGGCATAGCTTTAGAGAATGTAAAAAAAAAAGAAAAGAAAAGAAATGGAGGTTGTGAAGTATAAGCAACTGTGGAATAAAAAAAAGTTGTGTTCCAGACAAGACTAGGAGGCAGTGGACAGATGCCTGAGGTTGTGGAAGGATGTGCACGGTTTGAGACGATTGCAATAGGTATGGGAAATTTGTTGGAGTTGTGAACAAGTGTGGTCGTGAAGGAACACCTACCGTAAGGGCATCATGGAGGGCGCCGACCAGGAGGTCATAAGGGCTCTCAAGCATCGCCACCACTGCCTCCTCGAAGGTACCTCCCAGCTCATCCTTGAGATCCTGCACGAGATCCTGTACGAAGAATGTCACGAGTCATCTCCTACCACACTAGGTACCCTTAATTTGCGTTAATGAATATTTGTACCGGCACATCCTGCATTAATACTACTGCAATTAGGGTGTTGTCGGGTGGGGCAGAGGCAAGCAGGTTGTTGTTGGGTGGGGCAGAGGCAAGCAGGTTGTTGGGTGGGGTAGAGGCAAGCAGGTTGTTGTTGGGTGGGGCAGAGGCAAGCAGGTTGTTGTTGGGTGGGGCAGAGGCAAGCAGGTTGTTGTTGGGTGGGGCAGAGGCAAGCAGGTTGTTGATGGGTGGGGCAGAGGCAGGCAGGTTGTTGTTGGGCGGGACAGAAGCAAGTAATGTTTGATATAAATATCGAGCGAGCACGGTGGCTCTATCCATCGCCCACTGCGGGCGGTGGAGAATGTGGTCCTACCTTCCTTTACGGAGGACTTACCCTCCACAGTCTAGTCACAAACAGAATATAATTCCAGTGTAGTTATTTATATAAAGAATAGTGAGTCACGTCTTTATAAAAAAAAAAAAGATATTTAATACGATTAACATGTAACTTTATTTGTAACTATCACGTCTAATGCACACATAGTTTGCAGACACCGAATGTTTTTAAAGTGTCGAAATGCACTATTCATGTTTGTTTTTGTAAGGTAGAAAAGATTACAGTTTTTCCTAGGCAAACTCCAGATTGCAAAATAATGTAAGATTTCTGTAGTTCTCCTTTTTGCAATGGGCTCATTATTATACCTAATACAACCCGAAACTTCCCATGTCCATCAATATTAGTTTCTTTAAATCACCGTTACAGTTGCGCACAATATCATGCTTGTAGTGAACTGGAGGGTTTATGTTTTCACTATTTTCGCTGTGGCAACAATAATGCAGTCTAGCTCGCCAAGGCCAATGCTGCCTTAACGTAGACGCGTTGTTAAGTAAATACGGGCTAGGCTGCGACTCTCGAGTCAACCTAATCAGACTTTCGTTTTCCTATCTCGCTTGGCTTAGTGGCTTATCACAACGTTTCAACCTTTTGCCATGTCTGTAAGACATTCCACTGTGTGTATTTACCAAACTGTACTGTATGGGGAGGGAATATTACATTGGTGGGCCCCCATCACTTGAAAATTCTGTACTCATACAGTTCATATATTTATGTAAGCTGGTTGCAGTAATCGTGTCCAGTCTAATACCTTTCATATGCTATAAAAACTCTATATTCTTTTCCAGCAAGTTTCATGTTGATTTCATATCATATTCTGTGGTTCTTGTATCCCTGCATCTCTCTCGAACTGCTCACTGCCCTCGTCAATGTGGGCAAATTCAAAATTTCTAGCCTTATTCTATATAAGCTCTCTTGATAAGGTACCTTTTTTGTTACCCTCCTCTGGACTTTATCAGCTCTTTATGCTTCTTTAGGTGTAGTGACTAAACTTGAGCTTATTCCTGTTTGGCCTTGTGTAGGATATGAACTGAGTGTGTGTTTGTGTGTATACCCTCACCCAAGTTGGGTTGAGTGTGGGCCGGTTGCCGCGCCTAGGATTCGAACCTATACGAGCTAGACCTTGGGCGGACCTTTGCTGACTGATTTTCATCATTCCCTGATATTTTATAAACATTATGAGTTTCAGTAACTTTATCAATTCCCTCATTTATTCTTAACAACGATCTGGGTTACTGGAAGCTGTATGGAAAAAAATGTCATAATGCGATGTGAACAATCATAAACGTCTTACCTATCTTATGTCTTACCTATCTTATGTCACAGCCCACCTTGTGTATCATGTTATCGTGAGGTAACCAAACATTGCTTATCTATTAGATGCGAGTGTGATGTAGTCACCCACTGCTCACCTACGTCATGATGTTATGATATTAACTATACATGACTCCCATGTCATGTTAGTGACACACACATTGATATCACAGGTACCGTCACTACATGATGGTTTACGACAACACTGTCGTGAACTGTGATGAATGTGCAATTCGTTGTGTGAAGAGAACATTACGTATGCTTTATGGGCGGTAATATATTCTGTTTACACTCATTGCATCTTCCTGTCCTATTTCCCTGTTCCCTTGCTGTTGTTAAGGGCAAAATGACTCACCCTTCCGTACATGGACATGTACATCTCCTTGATCTCCTGCCGCTGGATGTTCTGGTGGTTGACCAGCTGTTGGATGACCATATGGGCGTCCGTACCCATGCCCTTCATCGCTTTGCGGAACCTGATGCAAGCCTTCTCCGGGTTGAAGTCTTCCTTCAGCATGATGGTTCCCTAGGGAAGAGGGACACTGGTTATTTGGTGTGGAAAGTAGTTGAGCCGTAAGTAAAACGACTTTACCCCTTGAGTACGAAGATCTAAACCATTAAATACGATGTAACCCCTTGAGTACGGTAACTTAACCTTTGAGAACAATTTTAGAATCGTATCAAGGCTAGAGTTAGCGCTCTCCAGGTGTTAAACGTCGTCGTACTCATGAACTTGTCATCATACTCAAGAGTTCGAAGGTGGTGCCATAATAACTGGGTATGAGTATGGCTATTGACTACCTTTATGGGTACTTAAGGGCTGCTATAATTTCTCTTAGGTAACAGTTGAATGTTGAATGTCATTGATTGTTTAAGGTTCTAGACAATACTTGTTGGCTTCATAAGGAAATTGAGGTTTTTTTGGAGTCTGTTCACGGTCACAATGCGTGTTTAATGGATGATAAAGGTCAGTAGAGATAGTCTAGTTGTTTTCAAGGCTACTAGGGCCAAGTAGTGGTTGTCGACAGCTATTGAAATGATCAATCGTTGTTCAGTTTTACAAGAGACAAAAGTTCCCCAGGGTGAAATATAGTAGGTTTGGCTTTTACGAAATAATCAGTAGTTGTAAGACGTTGTCAAGTGCTAACGGAAATTTAGGAGTCTTAAAAGTCTTCAAAAACTGAAGTTGTTCAGAATTAGTTATTGTATTTCAAGATTATGAGGGGTAATTGACAGCTGTTTCAAGTTGCTGGGATTAGTTAGTGGCCATTTAAGGTCGTAATGGGCTGGTGAAAACTGGTAGTTGATCAGTGACCTATCAAAATCACGTACAAGGTCATCCCAGGTCTTTGAGTAGGGCACGGTAACTGCGTTGAGAAAGGTATACATCAACTGGATGTATTGCATTATTCCTGGGCTGATACTGTATATTAACTGGGTGGTTAAGATGCACCAAGTGGGATGAATAAGGTACATTAGTCGGGATGTCAAATATGTATCAACATAAAGAGGTAGAAGCACACCATCTGAGGTGAATATGGAGAGTATGAACACCTGGGGTGAATAGATGAACACAAGAAGTGGTACATGAGTTTACGCCAGTGGTTGAGTAAAGTACACCAGCTGGGTTGAGTTAAGAATTACATGGTAGGCTGAGTAAAGGAAACCAGTGGGTGAGTAAAGGAGCACAAGCTGGGCAAAGTACACCAACTGGGGTGAGTGAGTCCCGCCAACTGTGGTGAGTAAAGGTACACGAGCTGGGCTGAGTCAAGTACACCAGGTGGGGTCAGTGGCGAAAACGGGACACAACGCGTGCAGTACACCAGGTGGGGCGATGAAGGACACGTGTCAAAAGTGCATGTGTGCATGTGGTACAACAGCTAGGGGTGGGTGCGTTACATCAGCTGTTCGAGACGTAAGCCACCTTGTATTGACTAGCCGTCACCATAAACTTCCTAGGTTAGGCTAGTTGGATCGCATTGCTGTTTTTATCTGATACACTCAACCTAAGTATCGATTTACATAACTTCAATAGCAAGTTTGTATAACTAAAGCGTGTTATCACCATACAAACTTAGAGTCGAAACATGAAAGTTTTGTTGTACCTGAAGGCCCTGCCCTGTGATATAACATTTATTCCTGAGGACATGACGCTTTTAAACTGAATGCTTTCCAGTGTTATATTAATGGCTCTTAGCCGCCCATCGCAGGCTGGGTTTCGGGGCCATGGTCACTCGGCAGGGGAGGGTATGTCTCACCCCACACATGCGGATACTGTAAACAACCTATCGATTCCTGCCGATCCTGCCGGGCTGGGAGAGGGACGCCCGCCCCGGGATGGTGGTGGAGGAGATGGGATTAGAGTAGTGGGTGGCGGAGAGGTCCTGGATCGCCACATTTAGTTTACGCGGTGGAAGGCGAATCTGGCGTGTACCTCGAGCTTTTAAAGCGACGAAGTTCCATTTGGTTCCTAGTTTCCAACAGAATGCCAAAACTGTAGTGTTTTGTTCTTTTAATTTCTCGGCTGTTTGTCGCATGATATGCATGCAAGGTATCCAGGTACCTTAAACAATCCGGTTGTCGTAGTGGACACAATCTCCAGTGGTTCCCGGGGATATAATATGTTGTCGTTACGTCTGGTTCGAAACGTAAACTAAACAAACGCTTATGTATTTACATTCAAAATGTATCAGTAAACTATGAGTAGGGAAGTTGGGCATAAAAACGTGATCCTAAGAGCAGTACTAAAGGGAAAGGGTTTTGTAAAGACACATTACCAAAAAGAAGGCGTTTGGTAAGGACACTTTGCCAGAGGGAAATGGTTTAGTTAGAACGCTAACAGGAGGAAAGGGTCGTCCATTCTTCTTAAACCTCTTGAGTTTATTTTTTCGTTATATTCCAAGGTGTTCAATGACGAATGAACGTACCTCCCTAAGGAGAAGACAGCCAAAAGGGGGTTGACCTGTATACCAAAAGGGCAGGCCTGTAAACCAAGAGGGTCGAACATTATGTCAAGAGGGCAGGCCTGTAAACCAAGAGGGCTGGATTGTAAACCAAGAGGGCTGGTCAATAAACCAAGGGAATTTGTCGGTAAACCAAACTGGGAAAATCTTCCAGTGATGTCGGAGGGATAATCCCTATGGGGAAACTACTTGACAGGGAACCTCCCTCGGCCAGCACCTGGCTACAGTCGTCCCCACCGCCCGCATCGATCTGCCTCCCCCAGCCTTCCTGACTCCTGCCTCCCTCAGCCTTCCTGACTCCTGCCTCCCCCAGCCTTCCTGACTCCTGCCTCCCCCAGCCTTCCTGACTCCTGGCGCCTGCTGACTCCTGCCTCCCCCAGCCTTCCTGACTCCTGCCTCCCCCAGCCTTCCTGACTCCTGCCTCCCCCAGCCTTCCTGACTCCTGGCGCCTGCTGACTCCTGCCTCCCCCAGCCTTCCTGACTCCTGCCTCCCCCAGCCTTCCTGACTCCTGCCTCCCCTAGCCTTCCTGACTCCTGGCGCCTGCTGACTCCTGCCTCCCCCCACTTCCTGCTGACTCCTGCTTTCCCCTGGTACCTGCTGATTCCTGCCTTCTCGTGGTGTCTGCTTACTCCTACCTTCCCCCATGTCTGCTGATTCCTACCTTCCCTTAGGCCTGTTCACTCCTGCTTCCCCCAAATTTTCTTTTCATTCTTTCCATCTCTCTCTCTCTCTCTCTCTCTCTCTCTCTCTCTCTCTCTCTCTCTCTCTCTCTCTCTCTCTCTCTCTCTCTCTTGGTATATGTATACATATACATATCCACTTATCCCCTCCATACTATCTTTGTGTGAAAAAAACAGTCATACACAAGAAGAAGACAACAGTCACCCCCCTACTTCCACAACACACGAGCCCTAGGCTGTTTGGTGGTAAGGTCAGCGCTCACCTGCTGCCCTGGGCCTCGTAACTAACAACATTGACTCGATCAATATCGCTCCAGGGTTTTATGGATGTTCCAGGTTGTTACTTGAAGAAGTGCTGGAATGCTGTGTAGTGGTGACGTACAGCAATATAGCGATGGTGATGCTGGGTGATGCTGGAGCTTCGTGTGTTGCTTGAGTGTTGTTGTTCGATGATATTGTAAAGCCAAAAACACACACACACACACACACACACACACACACACACACACACACACCAGATGTTTGACGAGTCACTATAACTCAATAATGAAATCATTAACATTGAGCTACGAAGTTTCATTCCATGGTCTACAGCGTTAGCTGCTGCTGTTGGGATAAGGAAGTTTATGGCATTCTTTTCATGTTTCTGGTAATTACTCGTCTTAGAACGAATTCTTCATTAGTTTTAGTGTCTGTAATGGAAGGTGTTTACTTTCCTTCAGTGTTTGCTACTGTAGAAGCCTCGCTGCCCGTTCATTTGACGAAGCCATGAGCCAATATTCACGAGACACACAGCAGCGGTTCATGACACGCGAACCCCCATGAACCTTATCACTCACATCCGTATCATTTACGTACACTCAGGATATACTAACGAGTTCCTGGACACTCCTACCCACGCCATCGCACGTGCTGGGTTAATTAGGGTCAGTGAATATGACGTCGAGCCGTGTCTGACACCGTGTGCAGAGATGGTGCGACTTGATTACAAGTTTCGCCACCTTGCACATGCCATGCCATGGGTACGACACTGCAACAAGTTCGACGCCTGACAGAACCGCCCAACTATACTCTCTCACACCCGTGTATATGTTTCATCCTCTGTAATATACATCAGACTAGCTGTGTTTGGAATGTATGTAAGCCATGAACCAAACGTTCGTGAATTTACGTTGAAGTTGGTTTGAACGATACCATTCCTTCATTCATTCTTGAATATTTCGTCCGGTCGAATCCAAAGTACCTTTTCACTATGAAAAACAGAAATATTGCAGTGGTGCATCTTAGGAGTGGTCAAGGTGTGTTGCTGGAGACTGGTAGTGTATAGAAACGAGCGCTTATCAGGCTCGTTCCTGTCTATTCAGTAACAATGACTTTGATGACTTAACATTTAGACTAAATTGTGGTCCCCATCATAACACCCGGCGTTAGGAGGAACAGCTTCTCCGAACTGGTGAGATCGATGTGCGAGCCTTATATAAGTGGGTCATTGATGGGTGCAGGGCAGCCACAGATATCCTTTCAGCATGAAAAACGGAAGTCATTTTTCAAGCCTTCCTAACATACTGCGTCTTGTTCCATCTTATCTAATCAGGTCTGGTGTTTGCACGGTGAGAAAATAACAACCCGCCATATATTTTCCCGAAGTAATTGAATTTGTGACGAAAGAGGAGGGTTCTCGTATTATTATCAATTTTGTATATGGATTAAAAGCTTATTTTTTCATTGTTTCCAGCGCTCGACGCTATGACTCACCCTCTCACTGTTACCAGCACTCGACAGTAGTTATGCAGTGCATGACTTTGATTACCTGGTAAATTGGATCGTAAAGAGACGATCAGAGAGGAAACCAAACAAAGGAGGAGATTCAGTTGCGACGACTACGTATATAGGGCTAAACAATTTTAATGGGGCCATGAACTGGGAAACGAAGTCTCACACTCAAAATAGAGCACGCTGTCACGTAAGGTTTTCTGAAATCTGTAGTCAAGGGCGTTAGAAGCATGGGCACCTTTTCCAGTAAGTAGAGACAAAAAAAAAAAAAAAAACTGAAATAAAAGATATTATGGGATCAAATGTATCCCCGTAACGCACAAAAGGTAATCACACACACACACACACACACACACACACACACACACAGAATAATGATGACCATTATATAGTTTGTTGGTCACGAGGGCGAGCAGGAAGCCTTTCGTGTCTTCATGACCGTTGGACACATATGGACAAGGTCACGCTGGTCCCCTCCTGGTCACGCTGGACACTTGACGTCGGTTAACCGCTGGTTACGGTAGTTCCCCTCGCTGGTCACGTTGGATACGTCACGCTGGTCATGTGTGTAGCCGTGTTGACTGTCTCCCGAACCCCCACTCCTCCTCCTCCTCCTCCTTCCCCACGTCTCATTTCCCTCTTAGGTGTTGAGGGGGGTTTAGGGTCTTGTGCCAGGCTCGGGACGGTCCAGTGGTGCGATGGTCCACCCTCACCACACACAAGACACGGAATTATCCAACATTGTTCCCTGATTCACATACTTCACACAGACTCAATATATTCCATGGCGGGATGCCCTCCTTCACCCCACCGCCAGGCACCCTCAGGCAATTACAGGACAATTGCTAGATAACCTTGACTTGTCTCTCTTGAAATGTGTGTCTGGAAGCACCAAAATAATGCATGACAAGGGAACATCTGTGGGGATTTTGAGTGGACCTTGAGTTAATCATTATTGCCCAACTCCCTGTGTGTTGGTGCAGAGCCCCACTACCTGTGTTTCGGGGCTAGCCACCGTTGCCTGTCTTGTGTGTGTGTGTGTGTGTGTGTGTGTGTTACAGGAAGCACGTGTTACACACGTGTTTTCCTCTCTCTAAACCTTATATATGCACCAAGTCTTCACTCTTATGTACAGACAGACGGACTGACAGACACACCAGCCTTAGTAAGCCATGTACCTATTATCGACCAACTCCAAGGGGAGGATGAACAAGCTGGGTTTGCTTTGGGCCCCCAAGGATTCGAATCCGGACAGGCCAGTGCGTGAATCATTATGCGTTAATCATAGTCTGCTGCTGTCATTACTACACGGGAGCTCATTGATGAGTTTATGTATGGGTGATTACGTATTCATTCAGTACGGGGAGGGAGTTCTACACTCATGGGGCCATCTCACGAACTTCGTTTTTCTACCACGATAGAACTCTTTACGTCGTGTATGTAAGTGACCCCTCGCTCTTCTTGGACACAGTTACGTGAACGTGGTAGAGCGGCCTGACTCCCGCTGTGAATTTGGATGTTTCAACCCGCGACGCACACACTGGTGAGACTTGGTAAACCTTTCCCTCCCAAATAACATAACTGCGCATGTTTCGAACTGTACGCTACACGGTTCCAAGCCTTTCACCACTTGCTACCGACCTGACTTAACGAGTGTTAAAGTGGTCCCCCGGAAGTATCTAACTCTCATGAATTCATACACGATCAATCTCATTAAGCTACCGGGCTTATTTGATATCCTCTCCTACGACGTACCATATGCCTCTTCGTGACATTTTTTCGTTCCTATCTGTCACCATCCTGTTCCTTACTAGCAGCCATATGTTTTTGCTAATGGCTACGACTTCTCGATTATTCATGACAAATTTCAACTTCCTCAGAAACTCTTTCGAGTATGCTTTTCTCTCTCTCTTTTCCTCGCAAAGCCTAGCTAGCATCGACCAGGTGTTGTATCCGTGCCTGGAATCTTCTGCGTGGTAGGAGATATGTCTCCACTCCAGTACACATATGCTCCTCTCCACACACAGTCCAGCACCATAGAGTGTTTGTCATCATCAGTCAGCTGCAGCAGCCCAGACGGTCACGCACTCTCCTGCACCTTGACCCAGGAGCGATGGCGGCTCACGCGAACCCTATTACATATTTTGTGGTGTGAGGACGGTACATTAGTGGCAACCGATACATTGAGGCACGCGAGGCTTACGTGGCAGGCTCTGTTGTTGGGTATCTCGCGGATGTTGTCCGCACGAATTCGCACATGTTTATGTGATTCCTATTTATGTGTTACGAGGGGAGACTGTTTTACACTTGTGTCGATCTCTTTCTTATACTTGCATTTGTGCCTTGCCTTTACTCCTATGTGTTTATATACACACGTATCCCAGCCTGAGCCAGATACCCCAATGTCGAAGTGCTTCGAGGTGAGAATGAACACCTGGGTTGGCTGTGGGCAGAGTGCTATACCCAGGATTCGAACGCAGGTGGGACCAAAATGGGGCGGGCCCGTGCCGATTCATAATGTGTGAGTAATCATCTGCTTGTAGGTACTTTCCTGTAGGCATCTTACATCCAAGGTTTTCTCTTTTCTTTTATACGTATTCTTAACCCCTTGGGCAAGACGATACGAAAATTATAACTACGGCATGACCCTAAGGCGTGATGACCTAACCTTTATCCTGACCCTGAGGCTTTACTAGTCAAAAACCAGTTGAGCTCAAGGGTCTTAAGTCGTTCTCAAATGTCGTGCCTTCGTGTTCAGTGGTCGTCCCGTCGAGCTGAAGGGAGTCGGATCTTCTCTGGTGACGACGCCTGCCATTATCTGTTATATCGCTGTTGAGATTTGTTTTCACTTTTTTTCTTTTTTCAAATTCATCTGCAGAGCGACCTGTCGTGCCCTGTAGCTGATAGTTTCCTTCCATTTTCTTATAACTGCTCATAGGATTGATGTCATGTAATCCAATGAAAGTTGTCAACTTTGCTCCTGTTGCCTTTCTCGCCCACAAACAATAAGCATTTTTACGGCTGCTTCCTTTCATTGTAACCCAGCGGTATTGATTCACTCATAGTTTTCGTTGCTTGCCATAACATATCCATATATCTTCTAAAAGAGATAATAACAACCAATAAATTATATATATATATATATATATATATATATATATATATATATATATATATATATATATATATATATATATATATATATATAAAGTCTAAGCCAGGTACTCATTTTAACGATCAATCCTTAGAAGAGCATAAACAGCTGGGTTGCCTATGAAACGCCTACCTGGGGTAATGTATAAGTAATGTGTAGGTAAAGTATAGGGTAGTAGCCAAGTGGTAACGAGGAGGGGCGCCCTACATGTCCCCGGTAAACATGACGCTGACGCTGGGATACTCTCAGACAAGGTTATCTTGCTGCATTACAGAGCCAAGAAACATAAATTGTCCTGGTTTCTAAACTTCTGCTGCAGCATGGTGAGCGTCGACCTTAGGGATCTGGAATGTGTGACGCACTAGCGAGGTATACAAACACGGTAAGGTGTTTTTGGTTCCATGACGACCATGTCCCCGTTGCCCATGTTACCAGGCGGGTACACACGTTACACCAACACTCACATAGATGTGCGCGACACCAAGATAGAAACACATGAACACACACACACTTCCTGGAAGTATATTTGTTGCAACTGCTCACTCTGCGTTTTTGTCTCTAATCAGGCCGGCCCAATCGTCAGGTGTACAGTACCGACCATTTACCTACATCTGCATAATTCTGTAACCCGTCATCACGGAAGATTATAACAGGGTGCCATGTGGTAATCGTTAGTTTAGATATAATAAGAGGCTAGTGTTGTCAAATGATGTGCCTACCCCGGAGCGTGTCAGATTCAACTGAACGCGTCCTGGCTCGGTAATGTAAATTTGTTTCGCCTTAACTTTGATCGTCTCAGACCATCTCCGTAGACATGTAGATACATATGATTACACATATATGCAATTACACAAGCACGCGTATATGCATCATTCTAGTCTGTCACGACAGTCGACTTCACAGAACCTTACTAGCTGGTGAAGCTCGTATTTCACCGAGACCCGGTAGGACGTGTCGGCAGCACTTGAAATCACCAGAACTGAGCACCATCCGGCGAACTCACCTCCATCGACATTAAGTACAGACAAACTGTACACGGTATAAAGATTAAGAGAGAGAGAGAGAGAGAGAGAGAGAGAGAGAGAGAGAGAGAGAGAGAGAGAGAGAGAGAGAGAGAGAGAGCACCCGACATAGAATTATGTGTGCGTGGTATAAAACGCACACACAAAAGTATCTACACAATGTGCCTCCATAACACTGTATACACGATGTAAACGCACCTGAGTGTACACAGCTGTAAACACATAGTGGTACACACGCACAACTATTCATATGACCAAGAATGTACACACAATTATTATATAAACACGACGTACGCAATTATATACACAAACAGCAATGAACACATGTGTACACACACACACACACACACACACACACACACACGTTTACTCAGTAATACCTTCACAGAACTATAGATACAGAAAAGTAAACCATCACATAATGTAAACCCACAGTTTATAATTACGACGATTTACATACACTAGTGTACACACAGAGAACAGTTGACACCTAACAACATGTTATGGTAGTACAGTAAGAAGCGTCTATGCCCACTAGTTATACATACAGTATTGTACGTGCAACACTGTAGTACATCATGGTGATATATGCATTATGCAGTGTACATCCAGATACCTACACACATCGATTTATGTGCAGTGTGCACAAAGATCAGTTTATATTTACTGCAGTGTACATTAAGTGAATGTATGAACGTAATTTTGCAAATAAACACTCCTCTAACTGTGTATCAAATAGTATATACAATCTACATGTACAAAGTAGGAAGCATATAATAATGTACACTCTTAACTGTATACCAAATAGTATATACAATTTACACATGTGCAAATCAGTAAGCATACACTAATGTATACACTGCATAGTACCCAAAGCGATGTACACAAGCAATGAAATACCCAGGGCAGTGTAGAAAAGGATAGTGTAAAAACAGGAGTGGAGAGAGAGAGAGAGAGAGAGAGAGAGAGAGAGAGAGAGAGAGAGAGAGAGAGAGAGAGAGAGAGAGAGAGCAGTGTAGACACAGGAGTGTACAGAAGTGGTCGTCTCTCCAGGCAAGAATGGCCCGCCCGTTCGCATACCTGCCGCAATATTGATTAGTTAGAGCTGGTAATTATCTTCATTATCTGTAAGACTCAGATCGTGAACCGTTGTTCCTGCCTTCCCTTCACGCTTACTGTATCCTCAACAAAAGATTTAAACCAAAACCAGAGTACTGCAGCTCTTTGCACACTCAGTCTAAATTTTATATGGTAGCCAGATGACAGTTTTTATGTGCAGCAGCGGTTCTTCGCTATTGTGCTGTCTCTGCCCCATTTCCTTAATGACCACGTCCCTCATCCTCTGTAATACAGAATACCTTGAATTCTTCCTAGTATTAGTAATTCCAGTCTTGTCTGTAACTTAGATTTTTCAAAACCTTGAGTATTCCTACTCTAATGTACGTGCTTCAGACTAGCGTATGATAAGCATAAACACCTTAGACTGGCCGAACTGGAGATGGAAAAATGGAGTGCATAAGGTTTTGGATGCTTGGGGTTGAACATTCAGGAAATTGTGAGACGTGCATGGGATAAAGTAAACCGGAGCGATGTGGTGTTCAGGGGGCGACGTGCTGTCAGTGGACTGAACCAGGGCATATGAAGCAACCAGGGGAATCATGGAAAGGTGTTTAGGGCCTGGTTGTCAATAGGGGGCTGTGGTTTTGGTGTGTTACATATGACAGCTATAAAATGGATGGGTTCGAATCCAGGTCGCGACATTTGGTCTGCAATCACCCTAGGAAGTGGTCGATGAATTGGGTACCTGACTTAGGCAATTATCATTTTCCTAAGGAGGACAGAAACCCGAATTTTCGCCTGGAAGCAAGAAAATGCAGTTGATTATGCGTGAGATTTCTCGGCGCACTGGACGCTCAGAACACACGATCAGGCGACTGCTTCCTGCAGCACCTCACATCAGTGCCTTGCCTCATTCTGGAAATCGAGACCCAGTTGACCCGAAACATGGGCCTAGGATACTTTAGGAACCTTACCAGTTCCTTACCCAGACGTCTGCATATGGTAATCAAGGTCAAAGGAAAGATGACAAACTACTACAATGTAAGTGTGTCAGCGCAGACTTTTTTTTTCGGACACTGTATATGTATTTTTAATTTTTCTTTTTTTCTATGGTTAATTGCCATATGTCAAGACCAGGATCACTCTGCTGGGGGTGGGTGGATGGGGGGTATGCTGTCATGTACACTAACATCTTGAGTTCATGAGGCCATTTAGAGTGCCAGTAGAAAAAAACATTTAGGACACGAAAACATTTTAGCCCGGGGGTCACCGTTTCTCTGCTTCTCTGTGTATAATTATTATGGTCGCTCTGAGTTGTACAGTTTTAGATTTCAATATTTTTTCTTCAAACTGTTTTCTCCGAACTTCACATTAATGTTTGAGTCAGTGACCGTGGCTGTCTAACGTGTACAAGGTATCAGACAGGTTCGTGTTCAACCAAGGTGCCCAACACTCGAACGAATGAGTTCTACAGTGGGACAAAATGACGTTTGTCCCCAATCCGATATCTCAGACTGATCTCCATTTGTTTGTATTTTCAGAAAATACACTGATCAATTTCTATCGATAACGATTGTAAACTGTAACTAGACTTGGAAGAAGTGATCTTAAATGTAACTGTGTTACGGTGTGTATTAGTGCAGGAATCGCTGTTGTGCCTTTAAAATTTATCTCCGCTCACGACGACACAGAAAATTTAAAGAAATTATACTGAAGCGATAAATACATTCATGTAATCACATATGTTCCTTTTGGAAACTCCTTTAAAAGTATGCGAGCCAGCGTCCAGCCTAGCACTTCGAACAACAACGAGTACTGTAGCGTCAGTATACCCAGCAGAACCTCACCTTGTAGGTGGTCATGACGGCGGGTGTGACGGTGCGGAGCGACGGCCTCTTACTGTGCGGTCGGCTCTACTTACCGCGGCCGGCTCCGTCCCCAAGGCGTGCGCACGCCGTCTCTGTTTAAAGGATATCAGTGTACAGTAATGACCTCTGTAGGACAGGAATAACTGTGTTACTTTCCAAATTCCGTTATTAATCTTAGTTTCATGTACAGTATGACGGATCGACCATGAATTCTTGGATTACATAGATGTAGGGGACTGAGGAGGCCCTCCCCTTCAGCATTGTCTTTTATAAACGGAATCTCAGGTGCTAGAAAGGGTATGCAGAGATATTGCGTCATCCCGATAATGAAGCCGTAGAACGTGTCCTTCCTCCGTTTGCATAACTACGTGTTATTTGAGGTGATGGCCTCTAGAAATTTAGGCGTTAGAATGATTTGGAATTTTTGTTGATTTGTTTGTAACTTCCCCATACTTCCCCATGTTCTCAATCGCTCCTCTTGTTCTTATTATCATTGTTTTATCTACTTTCGTAAATGATTACCTGCATGATGTCAGTGTATATACAATATTCGGTTCCATGACTAATATCAGACAAGTTACTCAGTATAAATCGTATGGTGTTGATGGAATGCAAAGGCCATATACTTAATGCAGTTCTAGAACTATTTTTGACACCTGAAGATGGTTGTAAATTGAACTTAACGGCCTTATCAAACTTTGGCCAAAGTTGATAGCCCTAAAGCTCAAATGACCAACTAACTAACCCTAAGGAACCCACTTCAAAAGTAAAGGTTTGACTTGTGAATTATCGCATGGGGTTCGAATCCTTGGGGGCGGAAATCGGACCACACCCAACTCAGGTGTTTATCTTCCCTTGCGTTGTATATGATGATATATGTTCTTGTAAATTGATTCTGACTATGTGCCCTGTTTCGTCAGCCTGTTGTTTCTGATTTGTTTAGATATTTTGATCAGATCCCCTCAGAAACCAGTAGTTTTCTCCTTTACTATCGCAGGCAGTTGCATTCCTTCCCCATGTGTATTTACCTATCTGAAGTTACCTACATTAAAGGTACTTGGAGGGGGTTCTTCACTCATGGGGCTCCGTCTCTTGAACTTTATCTAGTGTGTTATTAATCTCATGGTATAAAATCACTACATCTTATATGATTTTTTTTTGTTTCTTGTAATAATGTATGTATGTATGTATGTATATCTATGTATGAAAGCACGTGAAATATGTATGTAGACTTATCTTGTTTCATATTCCTCTTGGTTATTAGTGAGACCTACTACATTATATATTCATATGTTGTATATTCATTTTCATCATATTAGGGGATTATTTATGCGTATTGTCCAAATCACACACACACACACACATATATATATATATATATATATATATATATATATATATATATATATATATATATATATATATATAAATGATTTGGAAAGTGCGTATGAATAACCTCCTAATTTGATAGAAATGAATATAACTGTATGAAGTAGGTTAAGGTTATCGTGCAGGCGCCACTTGCTCATATACATTACCTGTTTGTCCTGTACGGGGAGCGAGTTTTACCTTGAATTTGTATACGTTCTTTTCAGTAACCAAGTCCTGAGTCAACCTGTTCCATTCATCCACCAATCTTATTCTATAGAAGTACTCAGCCGAGATTCATGACATTGATTTTATTTATTAAAGAGAATAGATATGTCTTCATGATGCACATCATTTTACAAAGTCTGACTTCACTTAATGCAGAATTTGATTTTTTGCTCAGAATTAACGTTAGATAAACCGCATTGCATGAATTAAACCCAACGTTTTTCATGTTATTTTTCGTAAGGTGAGGTTATTTAGGTTTAAGTACATCCTTAGAAACGTATCTCTCTCTTTGAATAATGATAAACAACAGTATTAACGAAATTTTTGCGAAATTTGTCATTTACAAAAGTCAGGTGGCGGGCGAGAGTCGGGACACCGGGAGTCCGAACACTTTTGTTTACCAAACGATGGTTGGTGAAAATGGCGTCGCGTCCTCCGTATCCAGGGACACCTCCTCCTCCAGGAGCCCCTCCTGTCACACCCCAGCGGTATGCTGGGCCTCAGGGGGGGCAGGGCACATCACTAAGATACCCCCCACAAACTTACCCGGTAAGCAATGGTTGTTTGAGTTATAATTACCGTAGAAATCAGTCTCGTCATCGATGAACCCTCAGTAATGTTCAATCACCAGTTCTGTCCACATGATGTTTAAATGAGTTTTGGTGGGTTGAGGTGAGATTTCTTACGAGATAAGTTAAGTAGTAGCATTTAGATTTGATTTTGTATATCTTAGAGTATTCAGTAAGTAACAACAGTGAAACTTGTGACAGTCCATTCCTGGTTGATTTATACCTCATCAGAAGAATACATATGCAGTTTTTAGGACTGCTTCCCAGTTATGAAAACTGACATTTAAAGATTTTGAAAGTTTAGAACTTTATTAGCTATAGCTCGGTTTAGTATTAGTTTACAGTGGAAGACTAAAGACAGCATGATAGCAGGATTCTAAATAAAATTTTACTTTAGGGGCACCATGAAAATAACGTAAAAGATTTGGAAAAAATTGATATTGGTAGACTATTTTGTCTAAGTAGACGAAATTTAGACTAGTGCTGCGTGATTTGGGCATATATATTTCTTTTGAGTGCGGAGATAGAAGAAAGTGTGGGGTGAATTATTGGGTGACAACCTTTACTCTGCGACAGTAGTAAAGTAGTCTAATCATCACTCCAGGGGGAAATCTGCTAGTCGCATTGTTTTTAACTTTCCAGCTCGTGTATGATTCCGTTTCTTATCCAGAGATTTTATTAGAACCTAAGAGTACAGCTTGAAAAAATAAATGCATCACACACATTTGTACTTGTATCATTATAGAGAGAAGCCAGAATTATTCATTATATATATTGTAATCAGATATCAAGAAAAAAAACTCTTTTTCATTAGTTTGTATTTTGTTTAGTATTTTTTCATTTATGTACCTTAATGTATTTTTTATGAAGTTGGGAGCATAGGATCTTAGCTAATGTAAAGTGAATTATATATTTCTAATCAATGTCTGTAAATGAGTAAGTTGCTGCAAATTAGGAACTTTTGTAGTGACATCCTCTTGTCCTTAAATGACGTGATTTTTCATCAGATGAATGTACAGCGACCCCAGTATCCACCTGTTGGGATAGGGGGTCCTGCTGGAAGTCCAGCCCCTGGTATGCAGCGTCCTCCAGGTCCTCCAGGCCCACAGCAGTATAGTGGGGGTATGGTTCGCCCTCCTTCCATGGCCACAACTCCTGGCTCCAAACGTCCTGCTTCATCTAGCTCTTCCAAAAGGTGTGTGTGTACATGTTGCTATCGACAGTGACACTTGTTTATAAAATTAGCTCTTTCCTTGGGCAGCTGTGCCAGTAGGAAAGGCTACATATACAAGTATGGCTTGAGTCCCCACCTGGTAAAACACTGTACTGTATGGGAACTATAACTAGGATATTTTCGTGGTGCTAATTACAGTTGCATGTGACATAAGATTACTCCGTGTACCAGTGAAATGCTTCTTCAAATTCAAATAAGGGTGAGAAGAGGTAACCAGTACAAAAATGGCTAGAGTCCTTGGAAGTGACCTATAAGAAGTACAGCTAGGGTCTTTTGGGGATAAAGAGAGGATGCTTAGTCATTTAAATGTTGATCCGGTACCAAGTTTCACTTTTTATTCAACAGTGGGGGAGGTAGTGGTGGTGGCAGTGGTGGTGGTGGACCTACTCCCACTAGCCAAGGAGGGGTTCCATCAGATTATTCACATGGCAGCTCAAAAAAGAAGAAGAAGTTGGCTGAGAAAATCCTACCGCAAAAGGTATGTTGGTTATGTTTGTAATTATGAAAAATGCTTTTGTGTATAGGTTGAGCATTATCTTGTATTAGACTTGAGAGAAACTACAAGTATATTTAATTTAGACTGTACAGATTTTGTAAGTGTCTGCAAAAGGAAATAAGTGTGGTTTTTACGTGATTAAGACTTAGGCTAGTAAGGTTGAAATTTGCCTTTTGTATAGATTCTGGAATAGTGCTTGTAATGGAGGACTTATGGGAATAAACATATAATTGATAGTGCTTCAGGTGTAAGCAAGACATGACATAAACCACAATTGTAGGGTTAGTGAGAAAGTCTTAGGTGAATTCTTTGAGAGATAGGACAGCAAAACCATGGGGCAAGCAGCATTCTTTGAAACACTAAGGTGATCTGGGAACTCATGAGAAACACGTTCAGTCATGACAGAGGTTAGGGGACGTGTGTTTAAAGTATGAATTAATACTCGCTGTTTAGGCATTACATTTGCTGGTCATTGTGATGGAATAAACTTCAGTAGAAGAACACTGAGGAGTTGCCTGATTTCATACCAGTTAAAAAATCCATTTACATAATTTGTTTCTTGTGTGTTAGTGTGATATTAAAATTTCTGGTAGTTAAAAATTCACTTCCGGGGATGTATTGTACCATTGCACACGACATGGAGAAACCTTTGATGATAGTGTTATTCAAGAACCTAGTATATTTTGGCTGCAATTAAGGATGTGGAAAAAGTTGAAAGTGGTATGGATTGGTCATACTGAATGTTAGAACTATAAAAAAAAGTGAGAAAATCTTTGATTAGGGAAGTGCAAAAAATTATGGTGATATGGGTAGCTAATAAACCAAAACAAATGTCCCTATGTTCAAGTATGATCCATCCAAAATTCGTTGTTTAAATGATTTTTGTAAAATTTATGAGTGTGCTGTTTTTCTCCACAGTTAGGTGTTCATGGATTCATTTTACATCCATTTTCACAAAAATGCATATCCTTTGCATAGTGAGGAAAGGATGTATCAAGCAAAAGTTAGTTACGGAAGGTATCTAAAGTCACTTAAAAAAGAAATGGATTTAATGGCAGTTTATTGGCTAAACTTCACTTGTATTATAAGTGCATATTTTATGCTCATTGTAGGACTATGCCTATAAATGGTAACACCAAAAGTGTGAAATCACCTTTGGTGAGGCTGCATCTTTGTTAGTGCATAGAAGAGGGGTACATCATCTATGGGGAACTTCCCACCCAGTACTCCTGCCTGGAGCACATCCTTGAAGCTACAAGAGTCCATTAGATTTAAAGGGTCTTGGGAGATTTATTTGCTTGAGAAAGAGAGCATAGTTATTACATTGTTCAGAATTTTGTGACCTATTTCTAGGTACGGGACCTTGTTCCAGAGAGCCAAGCATACATGGACCTTCTTGCATTTGAACGCAAGCTTGATGCAACTATAATGAGGAAGAGGCTTGATATCCAGGTAAGGACATTTTTGTTTGTTTCTTTCAGTTCATGTGGTCTTTACTACTGTTGCACTGCTTAGCTTTAAATGGTTCTTCTTTCTCCTCTTCATTTTAATGATTGGAATGTGAGGCCTTAGTTGTTGCCGTTAAGGAAATGATTTGGAGCAGTTGGTCTTTTTTTTTTCTTTCAGAAAAAGAAAAGGTCTGACCTTGTATGGAGTTCTACTATCTAGAGTAGCTCTGTCTCCGTTTACTTTGAGTTGAATCTGAAGTAGTCTTATGCATTGACTCTCCCAGTCTGACTTCAGAACTTTAACTTTTTTATTCAGTGCCTTATTAAGTTGGTTCTCTTTTAGTGTGTTGTAGATACTTTGGTGTCTGCACTCAAGAGTTGCTTCTCATTTGCTCGGGTTTGTAGTACTTGATACGCTAAGGCACTGCATACCATTAAAATACTGTTTGACTTCGTGTGCAATATCTGTGGTACAGATCCATATTCAATTACCCATTCATGAGATACTTATGGTAGAACTCTAGAGTATCTCTGAAAACCTTTTCTTAATGTGTAGAGCATAATATATAATTTACTTAAGCCTGGTATCATTAGCATAACTAGATGAAATTATATATAATTTTCTTTGATGAGAAACCAAGATTCTCTCTCTACAATCCCTCCTCTTTATGCATGGCACAATATTCTTTGTAGCAACAACATTCAAACCACTCTATAACTGACCCCTCAAGTCCCAAAGAGATAAAAAGAAAAAATTACCTGTTTCACACTTCAGAAGCCCTTATGTAGTAAGTGGAATAAAGGCTGAAGTATAAGAAAGTTAGCATCATTCAGAGACTTTTGAGGCATTAAGAATGACAATGACAAGTTTATCGTATGTGAGTTTTGAGAAAGCAAGCATCAAAGTCTTAAGAAGGCAAATAGCTGTAACATTTAGCCAGGAGCATACGGTAGAATTTGTAGGAGGGAATATTAGGTAGAAGTAGTCAGTAGGAATGTTAGGTACAAGCCTTTGTTAACACCGTGCTAGAGTTGCCTCCTGCTAGTGGCCCATTGAGGTTCAGGCAGTAAAGGCTAAGAAGCAAGTAATGGAGACTCTATTGCCATGGTCACCTCCTTCAGGGAGTTCCGAACAGGCATCATAGATATAGATAGATTGATGTATGAATAGATATAATTTACAGGATTATTCTTCTTTTATATGTTAGGTGTTTTGAACTAATAGTTTTGAAGTAACACTCCTAGAAGAATTGTTCATGGGTCAAGCATTGTTGACAGCAGCACTTGGTGAACTAGCAGGAACTTTCAGTGTTCAAATCTTTTGTTTAGTTGACTCTTTCGTTTAGTAGATTTTTGTTTGTTGGATTCTCTACCATTAATATTACAGTATGACAGCTGTGCATCTTCCCTGATGCCATGATTTTGGCCTTCTTATTCCCAAAAAGCAGCTCTTTTGCACAAAAGACCTTTTTTTTATGATTCACGATTTTGATGACTCACTAATGCCAGAATGTCTTCCAACAGATACAACATCTTCAACACATGCAACGCAATCTAGGAATTCTACTTTTTGCTCTAAAGACATCACTCTCCATTTCCTTTGGGGTAGTGCCACTCACCACCATATTTTGCATAAAGGCCATGTCTAAGTGCAAAAAGCATCAAAAAAGTTAGATATCAAAAGTTTAAACTTTATTGAGATTATTTGTGGACTTCTCACATGGCAAGAGTCACAGTAAGATATAATGACACAGGCAAAGCACAGGTGACATTGGTATGAGTTACGTGGTTATCTCACTTGCGCATTGCTGTTTGCATTTTCCAGTCACCAGTTTGCTGCTTCCCATTAGGGTTGGTCAGATGAAGCCTGTAGCCACTGCAATATTCATTCTCACCTGGCTGGCTGAAAAAACACTAAAGGTAGTCAAACATTTATTCTAGGGCCAGTGAATTTGTGTACATTGATTTAAGCATACTTAAAACTGCAGTTGATAACACTGCATCAAGCAAAGGAGCACCATATGTATGTTTTTCATTTGGTCATTAGTATACTGTAGTCTGATTGGAATTTTTTTCATGTTGCAGGAAGCTTTAAAGCGACCAATGAAAGTGAAGAAGAAGTTAAGGATTTTCATATCTAACACATTTTACCCTGCCCGTGCTGAGGGAGGTGAAGGTGATGAGGCTTCTGTTGCATCATGGGAACTTAGAGTGGAAGGTCGTCTTTTAGAAGACCACAAGGTATTTTAAATCATATTCATTATATCAGTTCTATGGTTGTGTAAGATTAGTGAAAAATGAATTGTATTAGGTGAAAGTTGGATAAGAGAATTCAAGAATGATCAAAGTTTTGGTGATTTATGTGCTTCCATTTATGCCAATTCATCAGTTTAGGTCACAATAACTCTAATTTTCAATCAGGTAACATCATATGCTGCTGATGCATGAGTGCCTCAGTATCCCAGAAAACTAGATCATAACAATATTACAGTTCTTTTCATCCATTGCTAATAGGATAGCCTTATCAGACTCACATTGTAGCCACTTACAGGTGGAGTCCTGTGACACCACCGAAAAGATATGTGTACCCGTATAACATGAAGCAAGTACTGTAATCATGTTATTTTGTAAGTGGACCAAGTAAGATTACCATTACACCTCTGTCCAGCATATTCCATCCCTCTCTTGTTGACTTGTTATTAGTGTTAGAATTTAAAGATATCACTTGTGAATTCAGCACAAAGGAATCAGTCAGGACTGTAATTCACATTTTCATTAATCTTGTGGAACATAGTTGATTTGTTTCTCTCACTTTTATTATTAAAGTTTTGAAAAGGGAGATTGTAAGAGGCCACACAGTATGTGCTTCTAATGTCTTGTATACACGTCATTCATCCCATGTGATTGAGGCTAAATTTAGAAATGTGATGATATGCAGTTAGAGCATCTCATTAGGTACTGTTGATTCTTCTTGGATCACTACTTTGCCATGAAGATTGATGAAATGCACCCATCATAAAGAAAGAGAGGAGTGAGTGACTTTTAAAACAGATGTAGGTGGAATGTAGATATGCATGGGTACAGAAGGACTTATGGGAGAAGAAGGGGTAGGTGTTTGAAGCGTCATCATGAAGCAAGTAAAATTTTTTGTTTTTGTATGAATACATTTTACTTGAGGATTTGCTATTAAAGTTGGCAAGGTATGAATTAGCTTTACTGAGGATTGTACAATATTAGTTATTCCTTTCAAATTTTGTCAGTTTTATAATTCTGAGCTCTTTTCACAGAATGATCCCAGTAAGCTGAAACGCAAGTTCTCCTCGTTCTTCAAATCTTTGGTAATTGAGTTGGATAAAGATCTTTATGGCCCAGACAACCACCTTGTTGAGTGGCATCGAACAGCCACCACCCAGGAAACTGATGGCTTTCAGGTATTTTTCATATACCATAGATTATTTACACAAAAGCTCACCCTGATCATATTTAGGATAGTAAGGGAAGGGGTGAAAAACAAAATTGTTGTAAAACAGAAAATGTTTTGAACTAATTTACTCTTTATTTAAGGGCTTCTTGTTAGTTTAATGAAACTCATCTTTAATGCTGTTTTCTTTATATGCATGGACATTTTCCATTCAGTTTGGAGCCACATGAGCATTTCCTTGTAATTTTTGCTTTTGAATATGTGAATGAGATTATGAATTCTTCGTCAGTGTTTATATATACTCATACGTTAAGAAAATCATCTATCTGTTAATATCTTTGATGCCTTTTCCCTCTGGGAACTCCCATCAAGGGGATGACCATGGCAAAAGTCTCCACTAATCTTTGTCCCTATGTGCCTCTCTTGCATACACCATTCCATCATTCTTCCCCCATTTCTGTTCCTCCTGTACTCTTCCACTCTATATCCCCATGTTACAAATGGTCTTCCTCTCACACTGACTCCTTTAATTGTACTATCGTACAGTCTCCTTGTAACCTCCCAGTTTCGCATTCTTTCCACATGCCCAAACCACTGCAAAGTATTGTTTCACCCACTCTGCCACTCCACAATTCATTCCCTTCTTATTCCCTGCAGTATCAAATCTCTTTCACCCCTTCATTCCATCTAGTCATACCCCATGTTCCTGTCAGATAACTCATATCCAAAGCTTGAATTCTTAACCTCTGAAACATCAAAGAAAGTGAATTTGTTTTGGTTGTAGTGATTTCTCATTTTTTATAGTATACTTCTGTTTGAATTTTTTTTGTGGTTATATGTAATCAATGTTCCCTCTTTATAGGTAAAACGTCCTGGAGATAAGAATGTTCGATGTACCATTCTTCTTTTGCTGGATTATCAACCACATCAGTTCAAGTTGGATCCACGTTTGGCTCGCCTCTTGGGAGTGCACACACAAACACGTCCAGTTATAATTACAGCACTTTGGCAGTACATAAAAACACACAAGTTGCAAGATGGTCATGAAAGGGAATATATCAATTGTGACAAGTACTTGGAACAGGTAAATCCAGTCTCTGATCCATCTTATGATAAATTTTCTCTTTCATCACTTCAGTTAGCTTGAAAGGTGTGTGGATGTGCATCTGCAGAAAACTGGTGATTTTAGGGGTACTGAGGAGAGCACATTTTTTTTCCTGCACTTATTAGGCAGTGGAAGAGACCTCTGTGTGCTACTGATGTTAACATAAATCAGGAGGATCTTTAAACAGGCAAGAAAAGTTAAAACCATATAATGTTGGATGCCATCCTGTAAGAAAACTTTGTATGATGTTGGCCACTGTTTGAGGGCCATACACCTAAGGTGACATCGAAAACCCTCATAAGGAACTACCCACTCTCCTCCCTTCCTACATGCACAAGTGCTTTGATTACATGATAGAAATGCCACTTTTAATTACTCTCCATTTACAAGGTCCCACTGTCAGCCATATCATTATATACTTCCTTCAGATCCACAAATACCATAATAGTTTCCATTCTTCAAGTGTTTTTCACGCAAATCTTTCAAAGCAAATGCATAGTCTACACATCCTCTATCATTTCACCAGTCATATTGCTACTACCCAAGCAGGTTTTGTGATTGCCACCACCCCCTCTGTCACCACTTTGTCATATACCTTACCAGATATGCTCAGCCAGACTCATACCTCTGTAATTAAAACGTTCACCCCCAACCCTATATACAGTATAAGGGCACAGTACACTGTCTTGGATGTCATAATATATTTTTGTAACAAATATTTTTCAGATTTTTGGTGTTCCTCGTATGAAGTTTGCAGAGATCCCTGGGCGATTGAACCAACTTCTGTTTCCACCAGATCCCATCATTATCAATCACACCATATCAGTTGAAGGAGCAGACCAGAAGAAAACTTCTTGTTATGATATTGATGTAGAAGTAGATGATAATCTCAAGGTAGAAATCTTCATTAGTATGATATTTGTGTATTTTGTTATCCTGCCTGCCAGTTTTTCAATTCATTAGTGAAATTTTTTCTGTACGATGGGATTTCCAACCGTATCCTACCATGTAAGGGTTAGGATACCACTGAATCATGATGCACATTGAAATTTGTTAATAATATTATAGCCAGTAAGTAGTTGTGTTCAAATAATTGAATTTACACCTTTATGGAATATTTTACAAAGCATTATTCATGCCTCTTATTGTTTATATTCTACAGTATTTAGACATCAGGTGCAAACCTCATTATACTGTGATGTTCATCAAGAATTAATTTAATGTTTCTGCCCAAACAGACTCAGATGAATAATTTCCTGCTGAGCACTAATTCACAGCAAGACATTCAGACATTAGATACCAAGATTCATGAAACTGTAGAAACCATCAACTCCCTCAAGACTAATCGTGAATTTTATCTATCCTTTGCCAAAGATCCACAGCAATTTATACAGAAATGGCTTATTTCCCAGGTAAGTTGTTCAGAGGTCATTAACTGTATTTTTGTGAAGGCATGGCATGTAAGTATTGGCAAATACTGATTTGTGTTTTATGCAGGAAATAATGGTAATGTAGATGAATTTTAGAATGCTTACAATGAAATACATATGAAGTACTACAAAAGAGGAGAATAAAGACAGTAAGATCACTGTGGAATAGAAATTTGAATATTGTTTTAATAAAAAAGTTTGACAAATGTGGCTCAAATCAGCTCCATGAAATAATTGTTGATTTTCATGTCCATAATATGTGATTTTAACCAAATCTTTCTTGTTAGGCTGTCTGTCTTTCTCTTATGATTAAATCCAATCTTATTTTATGGGGTAGATAGGGTACAAAAACCTTAGTCAATCTCAAACAAATCCTAAACCCATACCCAGTGTGTTTAAGTTAAACATGGATTTTGACACTCATGGAAATAGACTTATACAGAAATTGGCCCTGTTTTCAGTATATCCCAAGGCCCATCATACTCACAATCCTTCAACTATAAGAAATTCATTGATCACATAATACTCATTTACCCTGCCATGTTTGCACATAGACGCACACATTTCATTGCAACACTTTATGACCTGTGGTCCCGACCACCTGATGTGATCTGCTTTCTGAATTCAAGGAGCCACATAAGGATAGAGGAGACTGCTGGGGCAGAAAAGTATTCCCTGTGTTTCGTAGAAGGCGACTAAAAGGGAAGGGAGTGGGGGCTGGAAATCCTCCCCTCGTTTTTTTAATTTTCCAAAAGAAGGAACAGAGAAAGGGGCCAAGGGAGGACTTTCCCTCAAAGGCTCACTCCTTTGTTTTTAACGCTACCTCGCTAATGTGGGAAATGGCAAATAGTATGAAATATGAAAAGATGAAAATATTTATATTATTATACTTTGTCGCCGTCTCCCACGTTAGTAAGGTAGCACAGGGAAACAGATGAAAGAATGGCGCAACCCACTCAAATACACATGTATATACATACACGTCCACAAGCATTATACTAGAGACTGAGTGTGAACGAATATGGCCTTTGTTGTCTTTTCCTAGCGCTACCTTGCGTGCATGTGGGGGAAGGGGGTTGTCATTTTATGTGTGGTGTCGTGGCAACGGGAATGAATAAAGGCAGCAAGTATGAATTTATTTCGATGTTCCTGCTTGGAATACAAATTCTCTGAAAGTTGTCCTGGGTTTTTATGGTATTAACAATAATATAAAACTTCTAAATCTCTTATCATTCTTTCATACACACATTTACTAATTTGCTTTCAGAATCGTGACTTAAAGTCCACAACAGATGTTGTTGGAACTCCAGAAGAGGAAAGGAGAGCTCAGTACTACTACCAGCCTTGGACACATGAGGCAGTCAACCGCTACTTCTACTCAAAGATTCAGCAGAAACGAGCTGAACTGGAACAAGCATTAGGAATAAGGAATAATTGAATGTATCATGAATCTTGCCACTGATAGTCCTTTTTTTTTTTTTTTTTTTACCTCGAGGTCCTCCAGATTTTCTCATAAATGGATGCAGTAGCTGGCATAAATGTCCATATTAGTTTGGGAATTTACTGAGCTTAGACAGTCATTAAAGTTATATATAAATACATAAACATAAGGGAAATTCCTCTTAATAAAGATTTCTTAATATTTTTCTGATTCTTTTCCCATGATGCCTTTGACTGGTATTGTCATATATGGAGAAACTTTTTCTACTTTGAATTATTATAATGACTTTTTAAGAGACAGTATGATTATACAAAAGGGGCATTTTCAGCTTGCCAAATTTCATATGCAGTCTTTAGAAAAGTCTGTAACTTTACATATTCTTTTTATGTGAAACACTTCCTGAGTTATCTCCATTTGTGGTGGTGTTCACATGCTCACCTTATAAAACTTTTTTTTTTTTTCTGAAGCTTATATACTCTCGTGAGACCAGGAATTATGTTCATACTACGAAAAATACCATGATTGTTATTGTTGCTATTATGACAGCCATATTGTCAGGGAATAACCAATGTTAATTCTACACCCAGTTAGAAGAGCAACCCAGACATGTGAATGTGAAAATTGGATCAAGAAACAGGATGATTTACAATTAAGATGATAAACAGAAGCAAACAAGAATACATGTAGGACCAAATGATCAGAGATGGAAAATGTAGCAGAAAGTACTCAGATAGCCAACCTGCACTAGATGTAAAGGTAAAAATGTGCTAGCCAAGACCATTTTTAACCCTGCTCCAGATATATAGGTAATATTGAGGTAAGCCAAGACCACTTTTTAAAAAAAAAAAAAAAGTAGTGGGAATAGTGACAAGAATAGTCTAGCAAACATGCATCAAGAGATACCCAATGACAGACATGCAAGTTAAAAAACATTTTTTAAAGCTATGGAAATTACCCCAATATATAAAGCTAATAACTGGGAACAGTTAACAAAAATTAAATCCTTTCACCTTTCCAGTAAGAAATTATATTTTTGGCTGCTAGGAAAAATATATATATATATATATATATATATATATATATATATATATATATAATACCCATTCACAGTTAAAAATTGTTTACCGTAATTGCTAATCCTAAATATGCAAGTTTACGTTTCACTTTTTTGTTTACTTTAAATCTTGGTGCAGAAAACTATCAAAACATCACCTGGATTGCTCACTTCTAAACACTTGCGACGTAGGTACTATTGTTAATGGTAGGCACCACAATCATAGGTTTACAACTACTTACTATAATAATCACTAGATGGTTAATGAGAATCCGAGCTAGCTCCAGAGCCCACAGTGATTCGTACAATATCTTAATTTTAAATAGTTAGCCATAGGGCCACTAGGTGGCTTTTGAGAAAGAGACAGCCATACTGGTGCTGGATTACAGTTTATTATTCATTATAGTGATATCAAACATATGAACCGATTTCTCAGTTAATTACATGATCTTCCAATGAGTTCAGTATTAATCACAGCATTCGCACTTGAAAAGTCGGTATTAGAGTAAACTGAAAAGGGCAGGAAATCCACCTGTTGACAAGTTTTGTGATGCATCAGCAGGGTTTTCAGTTTTCATATTTTGGGTATCAGTGGGATTACTGAACACTTGAAGAATAAACGAAGCGGCTTCATAGGTAAGTGCTATTCATATTTGCTAATTACCTACCGTAATTAGGTGTAAAATAGAACAGCGTCTTGAAAATCTTTCCCCAACATCAGAGTAGGTAAGTCCAATTATTGTGACACGTTCATGTGGTAGTAACCATTTCATTAATGGACGATGAGCATCAGCCTGCATTGAAAATCAAGATGAATAGAGATTCAAAAGATAAGTATTGTTTATTACCAGGAAGAGAGATATGTTTTGAGGTAGTAAAGGGCGAATAAAACCTTACCTAAACATACTTAACATTTACTATTTGTGTTTTCACCATATATTAACTATTGAATTAATATATTCTTCAGTTTCTCAGATACGTAATTTTGGTAAACTCATAATTTGTATGAAAGCAGATTGTCTACCCCTTTTGATAACCAGAATAACAATAAAAACCTGGAAATTATCAGCGCGAAAATTGATACACTGGTGCCCCTAAACTTTATTTTACCCAATCTGCGGTGACGGCTGGGGCATAATGCAGGGTATATCAAGTTTAAATCTTAAAAAGAATAATGTAAATAGCGTTGAACTATAGTACGGTTTTACGATTAATTTTTAACGAATTACTGTTATTAGGTTTACAATAGCATTAATGAAGGATAATCTTAATTTCTTCTTTATTTCATAATTTCCCCAGGCCCCATTTCCAAGAGCCCCTGCAACTAGCATGGAAATGATGGATTCCCTCGGATTCAGTTCTCTGATTATGCTGTACACCGAGTGATACAAAGGCATCAGAGGTGACCTTACTTGCTGTGTAAACTAGAGCAAGCAGAGTCCAGTGACACTAAAGATGATTTCAGCTAAGGACAGGGTAAGACAGAGTTATAGTTTGGTACGATGAAATCCTTACAGTTTGTAGAGTGCAAATAAGGTGCGGCATTTTAGGTGTGGTACCTCTAACTCCATTGATATTGAGTTCGGGCAAAGTGGGCAGGGTCTTGAAGTAGAGGGATGTTGTGGGGTAAAAATTTATCAAAATGAACAGTTGAGATTTTAAGTAAATTATTGATAAAACTTTTTCCAATCTAGCTAATAGTGAAGGAACAGGAAGGACGCCTAAGAGGTTCCCAACGTCATTTCTTATTGCCCTTGCGTAGTGCAGACGGCTTAACAGAAATACATTCACCTTGCGATTGTTCGAATTCTTGAATTTTATGTGGTCGATATACAAATTTTCATGAAGCGAGTGAAAATGCCTATTTTACCCTTTATTATTTTATGCATTTCACTGAAATCCGCTGTGCTTCGTAATGTTTGATTCCAACAAATCCGAGGTTTGCAAATGTATTGGGTGAGACATTACTATGTATATTTGAAGATTCATTTAATGCGGTCCCACACAGGTTTAGAGTCATATAGACACGTGAATATACTATGTACCTTACATAACAAACAAATTATGGCGCACTTAAGTGGAGTACGTTTCGATAATGAATTTTCACTCGTAGGTATTTGCTTTGTCAAAATGGGCAGGTTATCTTTGAGCTCATACGTACTTCTGTATTACTTACCATTAAACTCCACGTTTTTCCATTTCATAACCTTACTATTAACGATTTATTTCATTGAAAGATTGGATGTTAAATAAAAAAGTCACACTCCTAAATCATTCTATACAGGCACAATACCAATGCCTTAAGAGTGGAACGCGCATATTTACTGAGAAAACTTGCGTCCGTATTATTTGATATTACCAAGTTTCACTGCAGACTCTCCATACCTTGGCTAAAAATCTTTAATTGTTATTCATCGTAGTTGTTACTGTACTTGTTGCAGCACGTGCAATGGCAGTTTGAGTTATATGCAAAAAAAAAAAAAAGGAATAATAGCTTCGGACTATTTAATATCCCTCTTAAAATTAGTAAACGTGATCAGTGCAGAATATATATATATATATATATATATATATATATATATATATATATATATATATATATATATATATATATATATATATATATATATGAGGGAAAGAGAAGACAAAGGAGTAGGAGGAGGATTGGCCATCTTCATGAAAGACAACCATAAGTTACAGGAAATAGTGGCACATTCAAATGATACAATTGATACATGGGAGAGAGACTGCGAAAGGAATGCATACTGAGCGACAATATATAACTGGAACACGTATGTAATGTTACTGAGTAACGATTGCAAGTGAATGATAATACATGTACCATCCTGTAAAGTACCACAGAAGATAATCAAGAAGCAAATGGACGTCTTCATATAGAGGAGAAACTACCAAAGAGGCAATAACGGTTTTAGGGAAAGGAGATGTATATGGAAGAGGGGGGTCATTTACAGAGAAAAGAGAAGGCTAGGTAGATTGTCGTTATCTCGACTGCCGGAAACATTTGACGCTCTACCACAGGAGGTTCGTAAATAAGCTGGGTGTTCGGTTAGAAATTAGCGAACATTATTTTAGCAGAAAAGAGCGAGGATATTGTCAGAATCCTTCTAGAAATGGGTTGAAGTCAACAGTGGAATGTTATAGGGTTCTCTGCGTGAATGACTTGCCAGAAGGATTGGAGCCTATGTTTGCGGATGATGCCAGGATGATTCCATCAGGAATTTAAACGTGGAGGATTTTATCAGCTACAAGTGGACCTAGACGAACGCGCCAATGTTTGAAATTCAACCCGCGTAAACGTAGAATATTAATGGAACGCTGCGAAATAAGGTCTTGATATAAATTTTACTTGAGAGATAAGCTGCAGGGATCTGTGTTTGAGGGACTTGGAAGTCGACATTGTTCCTAAACCGTTGCCAGAATCTCATCTTGGGGAAGAGTAAAGGAGACAAACCATGCTTGCAGATGCTGAAATAGCAATGAAATCTGTATACAGTTCACATCATCCTGCGATAGGACAAAACCTGGTCACCGTCGCACTGAAAGAAGCACAAAGAAACATTAGAGAACGTCCAAACGAGAGCACCAAAGATGATACCAGAATTAAGAGAGCTGTGTTATATGGAAGGGTTTAGAGGCCTAAAATTTATTCCCCATGGAAGAGAGAAGAGTAAGGGGTGACATTATCACAACCTTTGATATTGTGAAGCAGTGTGATGACGGAGACAACAAATGGTTCATCGAAAATTACAGGGATAGAACAACAAGAGCACGTAACTTGAAACAAAGCAAGAAACTTGTTAAAAAAAAGACGCAAAGAGATGCTTTCACAGCATATAAGTACTGGACGAATAGGAAACCGTGTATATGTTTGAAAACCGTATGATATATGAGAAAGTTTAAGAGACCGGTTACCGCGAGAGTAGAACCAGCATCCCAAACAGGACAGAAAGTTAATACACAGACCAACAAACAGACAGATACTCATTGTAATGTAAATAAGGTAGCATAGTTGAGCGGTTGGTTATTATTTCACAAAGCGAGAAACAGACACACTCCTCAATATAAATATGGTAGCGTGGCCGAGCGGTCTAAGGCGCTGGATTTAGGCTCCAGTCTCTGAGGAGGCGTGGGTTCGAATCCCACCGCTGCCAGATAGTTTTACGCGTATTTTCCCACGATCCCCCTGAGCCCACTGATTCTGATTGCGGTTCACCAGATGTGAATGTATGTGTGTGACATCCTGGATGTTATATGCCTTATAACACTATCTTGTGTAAGGTGTGTTGGCGATCAGTGAATTATTATCATTACAATTAGTTATTATTATTATTATTATTATTATTATTATTATTATTATTATTATTATTATTATTATTACTGTATTCACGTATCTCGTTTGTCGTAGTGGGCAACTGAGGGTCAGGTATGGATGGGGTAGGGAGAGGCTGGATATACTTCCCTCCTGTATTATCTCTTTACAAATGTAGGAACCCAAGAAGGATCCAGTCAAGGATTTTGCATCGAAGGCTTAGACATCTGTTCCTGACGTTAGCTTATTGAGACAGGAATGATAAAGATATGTAATTGTTTATTTATTTGTGTACGGTTAGCGTCGCTTGCCGTTATGCATTCACGGACCGCCCGGGGTCGAGCGCATGTTGGAATCCTGACTGAGGCGGTCGATCGAGTCTACCCATATATATATATATATATATATATATATATATATATATATATATATATATATATATATATATATATATATATATATATTTATTTATTTATTTATTTATTTATTCATTTAATTATTTTATTTATTTTATCATACTTTGTCGCTGTCTCCCGCGTTAGCTAGGTAGCGCAAGGAAACAGACGAAAGACTGGGCCTAACCCACTCACATACATATGTATATGCATACACGTCCAAACACGCACATAAACATACCTATACACTTCAACGTATACTTATATGTATATACATACACAGACATATACATATATACACATGTACATAATTCCTACTTGCTGCCTTTATTCATTCTCGTCGCCACCCCGCCACACATGAAATGACAAACCCCCCCCCCCCCCCCCGCATGCGCGCTAGGTAGCGCTAGGATAAGACAACAAAGGCTGCATTCGTTCACACTCAGTCTCTAGCTGTCATGTATAATGCACCGAAACCACAGCTCCCTTTCCACATCCAGGCCCCACAAAACTTTCCATGGTTTACCCCAGACTCATCGCATGCCCTGGTTCAATCCATTGACAGCACGTCAACCCCGGTATACCACATCGTTCCAATTCACTCTATTCCTTGCACGCCTCTCATCCTCCTCACCCCTCAGCAGTCTTTGTGCCCATCACCTTTGTTAGGGATTGTGGCTAACTTGCTCTGTCAACCCTGATTGTTAAGAGAGATGATGATAGTAACAATAAAGATGGTGACACAATTGACGGTAGTAATAATGATGAAATGATAAAAGGCTAGACTCAGCTGAAAGGATAAGATTATCAGGAAAAAGGCATATTATTCATTTATTATTCAGAATACTGATACATTACCTTATGATGATAATCACTTTAAAGAAACTAACGGGATTATTTTAATTGTCCTCAAAAGACAGGTATATATATCTTGGTCCAGACTCGAATAAAAAAAGATATCACTGGAGAGGCATCCCAGGTAAATGACTCGGACGCTTGGCTCCGGTGACTTATCACGGGTTGGGTGAAAATGGTAAAAAATTGCCCCATCATATCGTCAGCCTTGCCTTATCTAATTTGCATATTTTCCCGATTAATATGGTTTAATATTACTCGAGTAAAATTATAGAGCGTTATTTCTAAAGAGGATATAAATCATTGATGTAAAGGCACGAGACTTTATATAGACGCCTAGTCGCTGGCTCTCTGTCGTAACCGCTCACTATGCACCTTATTATCATGGTTTCTGTGAGCAGCCACTCACGTCTCACAGTGACACTAAAGTAATCAGTCTGTGTAGCGCTTCCGTGATGTGAGCTTAAAAAAAATATGATCCACATATATATTAATAATAAGCTTGAAATAACATGTATGTACACAAATTCAGTCTAGCTTCATACATTAATCTGAATGTAGTTTTTTCATCGTTTGCCCGAATTCCCAAGTGCATCTTTAATGTTCCTTAATGCGACCACCCTCACCTTTAGTTTGTAAGGAACAGCTGGCTGGCTAAACGTCAGGGGTATTGCAAGTGTTGTAGATCGCACAACAATTGTGTCTCGTTACAGAAATTTTTCTGTATACATGATAAACAAAAGTTCATGTTACAAAAATTATGCAAAGGACTATGTTACTTCCTGGTGATGTGTGTTTCATACAGCGGGAGACAAACTATGGTTAAACTACCAGTATTATGTAAGGAATGTTTGAGTTACGTGCAACGACCAGCTATTGCGGGTAAGCTTGCGTTTTACAGCTGGTGTTTGTATCTACTCTTCGCGGCTGACAGCCCTCAAAATGAACGTAAATTAGTAGTTTGCCATAGAAGAGTTGCGACCCCTAGGATCCACATGTGGTGGCTGTGTCTTCCGTGGATTGTTTGGGGTTGGAGAACTGAGCTGTGTAGGGTGAGATACCACGCTCTCCTCTCTGGTGTGTTCCTCAAGGAGACAATAGTAACGTGGACGCCATGTCGGTCATTCCCATATGAGGTTCCTGCAGATTGAAGGATGTGGTGTAGGATGCCATCCATGAGTCGTCTTTTGAGATGGAAAAACCTTGACGTGCGTCTGTCCGCCAAGTGAGGAGGGCTCATGTAGAACGCCTGTGGGTAGTTTCCGCCGGGAGAGCTTGCAACACTCGGGTTTTAAGCGTATCGAGCCATCACCTCTCGGGTCTACAGCGCCGTCTCTTCAGCGTCGGCAGTAATGTGTACGTCCGCCGGTACGATGATCTGCCTCGTAGGTTGCCTGCCAAGGAACAGCGGTCTAGATTAGAAACTACTTGGCAATGAATTTTTGCTAAATTTTTTTTGGTGGGAATGAGGACTATGGTTTCACTTGATGGAGTTACATGTTGATGTGCGATTTAGAAATTGTTGAGCATGCTGTGTGTTGTGGGTATATTGATGAAATTCATCTGGCTAGCCTCACCATGACATTATTTTAGAATTCTTGCCCCATGATTTACTACATTGAGAACATTGACCCTAACCATAGGAAATGAAAATGAAGGATGTGTCTGTGTGTTAGACTTTCCGTTTTCTAAATATTTATTCTTGATACATACCTGCTACCGGTATAGTATCATGCTTCTGTCTGTTTCCAGAAGAGGATAAGATGATGAAATTTACCCAAAAGAGTTTTATTTTGCCATATGGATGTATCTGTGTTTATTACGTCAGCAAACTATGAAGGACGTTTCCGTTATCGAATCAGACTCGGAAAACATTTGACTCGACTGATCATCATTCGTAGGTTCAATGTTGTTCATAACCTGGGCTTCCTTGTAGCTTGATTTCACAAATATTGAGATGCTAATTCTTCTATGATCATGTCATAAGGATAGTGATTGGGTGGGAGGTGGGGTAAAGTTATATATCTATAACTTGGTTTCATTTTGCGCCTGGCAGCCGCTGTACTCTCATGGATACAACAAAAGCGATATTTTCACCTTGGGAGTCGTAGGTTGACCTGGGAGCAGTCGTTAAGACGTAAGCAATCGTAAAAGGCATGCGTGTGAGGGTCGTAAGCTTAAATATGGGATTTAACGTCGGAAGGGAGATTTAGAGGAATTGAAACCAATCGTTTGGGATGATGATAATGAAAAGTGTATCTGAACCTTGTAGAGAGGGGGGCTGCCCTTCAGAGGTTTTCGAACATTGGGTGATGATTCAAGAGGGACGGAAGATAGAGCGAGCATACTTGTTGTGCCTCTCTGAGCTGTGGAAGCTGAGGGCGCCTCCGTCGTCAGAGTCGTTGCTGTCGGTGTCCGTGTAACTGCAGGAGGCTCCGTCCCGCTGGTAGATGACCTCCTCGTCCGATACGAAAGCTTCATTGGTGAAGTAGTGTATGGCTTGCGTGTCCCTGACGAATTCTGCCGAACGTCCGGGTCAAGTATTAGGTCATACACAGTTATGCATGAACATATATATATATATATATATATATATATATATATATATATATATATATATATATATATATATATATAGTGTGTGTGTGTGTGTGTGTGTGTGTGTGTGTGTGTGTGTTTTGGCTTATGCAGAAGTCATATTTAGAGACTGGGTGAAGTACAGAGATACAAGACGTGTGTGTATTCGCAGTAACCCCTCACCTTGCTAAGCGTCACACCGCGTTTCCACCTGGCCTTACTTCAAGTTAGTCTAGGGGGCTTATTTTACTGGTCTTAACCACAAATTGATAGTCCAAAATAGCTGTTCAATTAACCTTTTTGTAGCTTGAATTACATACCTTCTTGGTATGGGTAGCTCAAAATTGGGGCTCACCTGTCACACTTTTCTCCATTGCAAGATCCAGCCTCACTAACCATCCTACACTGACCTTTGTCCCTCCCATATCGATGGCTTAACTGAACTTTCTTCCGACCCACATTGATGGTTCCAACTGACCTTTCCCCAACCCAAAGTGGCTTGGATCGACGATTCCCACGTCTGGGTCGTACTCCCTGAAGCCGCTCATGTCGAGACTCTGAAGAGGAAAGTTTTGGTTAACGAGGAACTCTTGCAGGGAATAAAACTGAATAAAAAAATATGTAGCTGTTTAGAAAGACAACATATATTATTGTAGATTAATGTAACGCCAGCACATCATTGTGTTAACATGGTAAAGTGTCATATAGAGGAATGCAGAGTAATTCAAACAGCACCAGAATATTGGGCCCTTTCGAAGCAGTGTGATAGTGGAAGAAGCCACAAAAAGTATCACAAGCAAACAGGCCCTACTTCCTTTTCGTGGACAGGGCATGCGCCTCACAACCAACCCCAAGCAGTTCATCCTCCCCTTTAGGGATGGTCGATGAATTGGCACCTGGCGTAAGCGGGAGTGTGTATATGTGTATGTGTGCATGAAGCAAGACGGCGTACTTACATCGATGAGAGACGGGGGCAACGCGAGTGTAAAACTCAGACCATTTAAAACAACAATTAATCACATGCACACTAAATCATGCAAAACACAGGTAATCACACACGCACTCACCTACTACATTTTCTCCCTTACACACTCAAAATTACGTGCATTTCCCTTCATAATTCTCATCACCTACACGCTTTTCCTGCAACTCTTACACATATACATCCCCCCCCCCCCTCTCAAGGTTACTTGCTCCTGTACACACCTTTATTTTTAAGTCATCTTTCCATTCATACACAGCCACAAAACTCCCCATACATAACTAGACATACCCTTCTCATACACCCACTTATAGTGGTTCTTAGTCACAGTTTCTCTTGTATTCTTCCCCCTCACTCATACATCTCATACATTGCTTTTCCAGTCCCTTCTTTTCTTACACGAATTTATTTTCGTTATGTTCTCACGTAAATATTGTCCTAAAAGCTGTACATAATAAGTCTTTGCGGTTTGATTCACTAACCTCGCTATCATCGTCCTGCGCTTCTTTGCCGACCTTGGGGAAGGGCATGGTGAACCTGCGGGAGTTGAGGGACCCCTGGGAAGCCAGAGACGTCCCCAGGCCCAGGATAGACACGTCACCTGAGGACCTACGGCGCTGGTCTTCACGTTTCTCCCACTGTTCCTTTTCGTACTGCTCGCGTGCCCTGTGGCGGAAGAAATACGTAGGTATGAGGGCAGTGTATCGTGAGAGCTGATCACCGTAGGAGCAAGAGCATAGAAGGGCGATGGGGAGGCGCCTGAGGAGGTGGTTAGGTTGGGAATATGATTAAGGGACGGTGCAGTATGGAGTAGGTAGTAGTTGGAGGTGTGGTCAAAGCTTGAGGGCAGCAGGGATATTTTCTAGCTAAGTTAATTCCGTAGATACACGTTTCATTTTTTGCACTGCGTAAGTCTCTTAACAGGGATTTAGTTTCATGTTATTCAGTGTTTACTAAAGATATTCTGCACGTCAGGAATGTTGTGCATGAACCATAACGACCATATCTATTTCAGAAAGAGAGAGAGAGAGAGAGAGAGAGAGAGAGAGAGAGAGAGAGAGAGAGAGAGAGAGAGAGAGAGAGAGAGAGAGAGAGGTTCATGCTGTGGTGTGGTACTCACATAGCTGATGATTCCATCTTGCTGCACTTCCAGAAGATGAGGGTGAGGACGAGAGCGGAGGTGATGACGCCTACCGCAACCACAATGTACACCCAGGTGGTGGCCGTCGGGTGCTCGTCACAGATCTGGCCAACACACACACACACACAGTTGCTCTTAGACATTCCACAAGGTAAGATGCCAGTTTGTACATGCTAATGTCAGGCGACAGTCATACTTCCCTAGGTTACGTAGATGTAATAGTTTTCGACATGATGCCTCCTCGCCTCACGACTAATTGATTAGTTACTGAGGGGGACACGCCAGTATTTGTTGTCCGTCTGTCCATTCGGACTGCTTTCCCTATGTCCAAAGCGCAGTTGACGTGAGACAGCCAACCATTTTTAGACCTGCGTTGAGAAGTAATGGCCGTCTTGGACTGCCCACAGTAAAGCTTAGTCCGTCCCACCGTTACACATAAGCAACAAGAACTATATACCACCAGGTGATGTTTGCTGACAGTGAATTTATCCTACCCATCAAGTTTAGCCAAAAACGACAAACTGACAGTCAGCGGGAGCGAAGCTTCCACCAGCCAGCCTGACAGTTATTAAGAACAGTTACTCATCCTAGATGACAGTCGTTTTGCAAGCGTACCTGACAATCCTTCATATTCTGGGGGATGTGGTGTTGGAGGCTCTGGTCCGACAGCATTTGGCTGAGTACCTCCCTCGTGAAAACAACTGAACCGTCTATATACACACCCACGCTGAAGTTATAGGCCACGCAGTTGTCCCTTTGACAGTGTAATGGATGGCATGTCTTGATATCGTGGATGTACACCAGATTCGCTCTGTGGGGAGGAAAAATAAAACACTCATGTAAGGGTCAGGTATAAGTTATCAATAGACACTTTTTCCATCATGACATATGAGAATGAATTGTAGATTGAGGAAAATATAGGTTTTTGCCCGCACTACCTTGACGAATGGTGGAAAAAATAACGTATTTTATACTTAGATGAGATGAGCAACACTGAGTGAGGATAACGCTCGTGTCTACGAAGATAAAGATATTAAGAGATAGCGTATATAACTCACGTGACATTCTCCGGGTAATTGTAATGCATATTGTGGAGATATTCGGTGGACATGCTGGCTATAGCGCGCCGGAAGGTGTCGTTGTGGTCGCGCCACTGTGGGAGAGGGAGGAACACTACCTCAGCCCAAGAAATGATTACAGACACAGTTTTTTTAATTAGATTATGCGAGGGAACGAGGGTAACACAGAGGCAGTGAGTGGCACAGGGGTGACCACAGATGGAGGAAGGCCTACCTCCTGGACGGGGATGCCGTTGATGGCCACGAAGGTCTCGGGCAGGTTGGTAGGGATGGGGGAGGCGGTGGTGGTGGGCGTCTGTGTCGTCACCATGGCTGCGGATGGGAGAGGTGCCTTTCACAAGTGAGGGGGGGGGGGGGTGAGAGGCAGGTATAGGTAAGAGTAAGGCAGGAAGGAAGGAGTGCATACTTATCTACTTTTAGGAGTACCTCGGCTTAGAGTTTGCCATGAGCCGGGCTAGCTTGTAGAGGGAGAGAGAGAGAGAGAGAGAGAGAGAGAGAGAGAGAGAGAGAGAGAGAGAGAGAGAGAGAGAGAGAGAGAGAGTAGTTAACTATTGACGTGTGTCAATATATATATATTAGCGATAGAATCACCATAGTTCTCAATACATTCGTGAAGAATAGAAATATAAACTTTATATAGCATTTAGATACAACTATATCTAAATAGGAAGGACGGTAATTTTGGAAAGAGAATTGCTGAATAAGATTCTTAAAGGAAAGACACTTGTATTACGTATTGAGGTGTAAGTGAGGTTGAAGCCGGTGGCGTTGAAGACGGAGGTGGTGGAGTAGAAAAAGACGTGGCCCACATCGCTGGGGATGACCACCTGCAGCCCTTCCTGCCGACCGTACAGAAGTAGCTCGTTGCCGCCCAGGATGTCATCGCCTGACGCCGCCACCCGTAGTGTGTAGTTGAACGTGAATGAAAGAATAGATTACTCGATGATTCGACATGTCGTTGCATAATTTAGGGAAGAATTAAGATGTGTTAATTATGAGGCAGCTAAAATGGACAGAGCGATACTGGAGGTTGTGGATGATTAGAATAGAAAAATGTCGTAGCCAAGGAACAGATAATTGACCGAAGGACTAAGAGGGAAGCGTTTATGAAGCAGAATAGGAATGTATGAGGAACCACAAGTTGATTTCTAATGTGCATTTGCATTACCACCGTCCATGGAAAGCATTGAGATCATCCAACAGGATATAAGTAAGGCTCATGAAAGATCAAGGACCTCCACGCTGTGGTGGTGATCAGGACGTGTTGGTAATAGACAGACCATCATGTTGACCGCCACACCAACCTGCGCCGATGAACAGGAAGTCTCCCTCGGTGTAGTTGGACATCTCCTCGTCGTGGATGAACTCGTTTGGGGCGCCGAGGTCCACGAACGCGATGCTGACATTGATCTGGGAGGTGGGCTCGGTAGGATCCAGGATCCACAGGTACTGGCTGTTGGGACGGTACTGGTAGATGCCGCTGGGATCTTCTGGGGCGTGTAGGACGCCGCTCGGCTCGCGGATAGTCGTCACGTTCTTCACTGCGGAAGGAGGATATACCTACGTAAAGAATAAACAATAAAATTCTCTCTCTCTCTCTCTCTCTCTCTCTCTCTCTCTCTCTCTCTCTCTCTCTCTCTCTCTCTCTCTCTCTCTCTCTCAAATCACTTATAATGATAACGCTGTTAAAAGGTGTATCGTATTATCTCAGACGGTCTCATGAATGCTGTTATTTGTTTCCGTGTAAAACAAGAGGAAGACGCTGCTTACCGAAGTCATACGTGGAATATTTCAGTCGGTACTGACACCGTTTGTCGCTGTGCACAACGTAGATGACGGCGTCGGAGTCCACGGTGAGGGCGTACTCGTCTTGCTCGGTGTCCTGCAGACGAGCCGAAGTGGCGGTCGCCGATGGTCACGGAACACGAAGAGTTCGAGGCGAAGCGCAGGTCGCCCCTGGAGAAATGGATGCTCACGCTTGAGAGGTGACCCACGTCGATGTTGTACCGCAGAGCGTCATCGCTCTGAAATAGTGGAGGTGTTTTGAGTTTCGTCTTGCAGCGACGTGGCAGGCATAAGATTATTCGCTAACTAGCTTTGAAGCAGTTTTCTGTTCTGAAGACTTGCAGATTCCTAGATATTCTCCGGAGGGTTAATTCTAAAATTATGGTGTCACCAAAAAGTTGAAAAGCTGTTAGGCTGGAGGCTTGCAGTTAGTCCTCTGTTTGCGCTTGATGTCCCCATTTCATAGAAAATGGTTGAACACCCGCACACCACACAGGAGTAAATAACATCTGTTTGAGTAGAAGTGTCTGTTTTGGCAGCCTCTTCCTCGGTTACAATCCACAGGCTTTGTTGTATCTATCTATCTATCTATCTATCTATTTATCTATCTATCTGTATCTATCCATCTATCCATTTGTCTATCTATATATATTCTCTGGTTTTGGCTGTATTTCGTATCCGGGAGTCATGGCTGATGGCCTGGCGATAAGACTTGGAACTTACAATGACAGGGGCAGTCGCGATGTAGCCTCTTGGCCTGGTGCAGGTACAGGTGTGGCTGGTGTCTAGGGCGGGACAGGTGCACTCCTTGAAGGCTGTGATCGACGACGCCCTGAGCACCGACGCCCCGCCTATGGCATTGTGAACAACAGTTGTGGATTAGATTGAGTAAAGTGTCAGAGTTTGTGTAACGTGTAATAGCTGAAAGATGTATACTCACACTGCTGTGGGCTTACAGCCAACCCAGTGGCTCATCCTACCTGCAGGCCGAGCTAAGAAATTGATACCTGGCTTAGGCTGGTGTGTGTGTGTGTGTGTGTGTGTGTGTGTGTGTGTGTGTGTACATAAGATTGTGTGTGTGTACATACATGGTTAAAAGGCGGGGCAACACAAGTGTCAACTCTGCGTAACGCAAGTAGAAAACACACACACACACACACACACACACACACACACACACAAGATAAAGTATGAAGTTTTGAAATCAGCTTGATGGCGCAGAACGGTGCGCATATCTTCCAGAGATAGAACAGCTAGAGGCCATAACATGAATTTAAGCAAGGAGCTGGTTAGAAAGGATATAGAGAAGTATTCACATTGCATGAGTAGTGGATGAATGGAATAAAGTGAGGACAGAGCTTTGAGGGCCGTTTTGACATCGTGGGAAACTTTGTATTCAAGTTGCCAAAGTCCCTCTTGTATGTAGAGTCTTGTTATTAGTTTTCAGATCACTGTCGTTTGCCTGGCCACGTTTCAGTATTTACAGTTTCTGAATCACTTTGCTGGTGTTTCTGTTGTCCTTTTTTTTCTATAGCGTATTTACACATTGAGTGTGTGTGTTTTATGTATGCTTATAATGCATGTTTCCCCCCCTACATCATTGTTCGTTGGGGAAAAAAAAAGAAGAAAAATGAAGTTACTGTTGGCACTGTAGCTCTTATGCTAACTCCAGTGTCCTTGCCTCTCACTCACCTGTCTCTTGTGGGAGGAACTTTTCACTCATTCTTTAGGTTGATGACATGGCTTATTGGACCCTCACCTTCAACGCTCACCCACCAAGAACACTCACAAGCTCTCCAATCATGAACGCTCGCAGTCTTTTTTCTTTTCAACAATTACTGTAAAGGTCTCAGAGTGAATGTGTGTAGAGTGTGTATGATATCTGGCGTGTTTCATTGAATTGAAACTCTGTAAAAGGCTTGTATGAGTTCCTAACAGTTGTTTATCTCTTTACCTTTACAGTGAACGCTGTTCTCATCTCGAGAAAGAACACGAAGCAGATATTTCTACTGGGGAAGAAGAGTTGACAAAACAGCCACACGGCGTCTGAATTGTTTGTGGCACAGCCATGGAGGACCAACACTTGCTCCGTGCGCATTGTCAGGTACATATGAGCCTTAGTTCATGTCTGATTCATATTTTTTTCCCGTAAACATGCAGCCATGTCGGTCTTTCCTGAGCTGCAGTACGAACCATTCATCCCAGAGCCAGCATCTAGCACATATACACCGTGTGACCTTCCCCACACACGACACACAACACGCCAACCCTGTATTGTAGAGACCATAGACCTCAGGTGTTTTATGGTAGATTGTAAGTATCACACTTGTATCCTACCCAGCACCAGCAGTAGGGCCAGAGCGCCTCGCATCCTGCAGCACTGAACTGTGACCCTCCTCCTCCTCCGGTCACTGGTCAGTCACTGTCACTGGTGTCACTGGTCCGCGAAGATCTCAGGTATTCCAACTCAACACCGTATTTCACTGTCGGACACTAACTGGGCCTTCTTACAGTAGTGTTGAATCTAACCCACTCGGTCGGGGACGTGGCTACAGGAGATCTCGCACCCCTTTTGATAAAGATTATAATTCACTTATTGGGAATAGGCTGGACGCCTCTGAACGTCATGTTGATTAGTACTTTCTTGCGGTAGGCGTGTGTAATCATTTATCTAATCGTCATTTATCAACGGGCATGACGTATTGTTTTATCAGTTGGACGGAATGCTGGTTTTATCAGTACACTTGCAGGGGTATGTATGATTTTTTTTTTATCGTTATTGCGACTGAGTTTTGTACAGTGTTAACTTCGCCCTTACAACTTGTGGATAAAAAGGTGTTGGTGTATGGGTGTCGAACCACGTCCGGCATGGGAGTCATTAGCACTGTCGGTCGTGCACTACCACTGTGATTGTATCGTAAATTGTCATCGCTGTCATTCCGTTTTTTTTTTGTAATGATGGCATGAGAGTGGAGGTTATCTCAGCGTGACTGGTTGGGCTTTGGGGATGGTAAACTTAAGGGAAATGTACAGGTCCGAAGAACGAGTCGTTTGAGTTACGTGTTGTCAGGCGAAAAAAAATGGTGAGTGTGTTCGAAGGGAGAGAGAGAGAGAGAGAGAGAGAGAGAGAGAGAGAGAGAGAGAGAGAGAGAGAGAGAGAGAGAGAGAGAGCGGGGTAGGTGGGGGGTACCTACATACCTGCATACAAGAACGTAACAAACGAAATTTTGCTCGGGGCAGAATCAGGGCTGCCGCGCAGCGATCACCACCTCACGTCTTGCTTGTGTGTCGTTGCACTTTCGCCGCTGCTACGCTTCTTCCTAAGATTACTGAATTCATCTGTCTCATTTTCTCTTGAGGCTTTAAATGCTTCATCGATGAAGAGGCTTTTGATGCTTAACCCAATAAAGGGAGAAAGTGATACATATGAGCTACGAGGCCAGTAAAGTAAGAATATTTCCTCATGAAAATAAAGATTCATAATAGAGTATCCGGTTGACACAAATACACTATTATATTCTCGAATCGAATCGACGGTGCTCAGTATGAACTACATACAGGGTGTATAACTCGCGCATTTTGTTGGTCTTAAAGAATGGTGTGGCCTTCACTTCAGGACGTTGATAAGACATTCTCCTACGGTGGATGTTATCATTAATCCCTTCATCGCTCATGTAAAAGTCAGGGTTAATTTGTTTTCACGCCTGACATGAACCCGTTCCACTGGGTGTGTGTGTGTGTACGTTTCGGTGATGAGGGTTTGGGTGGTGTATCTGATTCTCTTTTGTAGTTCAAGGTATATTACAAGATGTAGGCGGATTCGTTAGGTTTATACATTGGAAGTGTAACTGTGGATTATCCGTGATGTTGGGGGTACCGTCGCTAACCATGGTTGACTCTAGGGTCCTTGGGGGGGGGGGGTGGTGGTTGGTTGGTTGGTTCGTATCCTGGGCTCGGCATTATAGGCCTACAGCCAATACGAAAAACATCTACAGAAATAACACGCTTCGAGGTAATATTCTCAGTACTTTATTAGTTCTAATCTCATACATTTCTAACTCATGTCACGATGAGCACCTTGTTATACGGCAATTGTGATAATTTAACTGTAGGTAGGGGCAGATGGTTGTGATTTCGCATCCATGGTGAAATACTTCGTTGCTGTTGTGTGTTGTGTCGTATTTTCGGTTCTGTAGGAAATATTTGTCGTGTGAAATGGTCCTCAGTGAAAAAAATAATCTTAGGCCTAAGACAAATATTTTTCTTTTTGTCTTTAGGGAGCCCAGCTTAAATTCTGGAGCCCCTGATCAAGTTTTGACTCGTGATTACCGTACCTAGTGCGGTCAATTGTGTGTCACCGAAAACACACTCAAGCACCATCCTCTCGTGTTTACCGAAGGTTGACGTGTTTACAGTATATGCCGATTGACCCTGGTAGGCTTGTGGTGACCAAGTACATACATACGGACCGCTCAAAAAGTGAACAGCACACATAAGTACCGTGAGTATGATATTACCAGACTGAACGCGATGCTTTTGTTGTAGTGAAGAAGCTGTTGCTGTAATAAATACGGAAGTGTTCTTTTCTGGCTCTAGGAATTGTATGGGGAAGGAGTGACGACTTGATAGTGAAGGATGGGGGTCAGAGGGTGGTGAGTGGAGACTCTACGCATAGAATTGAAAAGTGGACATGAATTATAGGCTCTGTATAAGTTAGGTTAAGTCTGTAGATTTTGATATAATTGTATCTTTGACGGTTTTGATACATTCTTCCCTTTGTTGACTTTTATTGGCACATGGCCCACACCCAACTCAGGTGATTATCTTCCCCTCGGCGCTGGTCGATATACGAATACCTGGCGTAGGCTGGTGTGTGTGTGTGTGTGTGTGTGTGTGTGTGTGTGTGTGTGTTTATACATAGGAGTAAAGACATGGTAGTACGTACAAGGGTAAAAGACCGGGTAACATAAGAGTGTAAAACTCCCTCCCTGTAACACGGAAATAATCACAATTAACCACACACTTTAAAGAAAGAAGAGAAAGGGCTGATCCAGTCTCGAGTAGTATAAGAACATGCCGTTTTGATGTGATTGTGCGAGACGAGCCGGCAGTACACAGAGATGAGGAACGATCTTCGTAGTTCGAACAGATCGAGATGTTTACATCCAGTCTGACGCACGTACATTAGATCAGACATTGCCTCGAGAGTCACTGAATAGTATGGGTGATTCTGTTGATTACAAAGTTTGAATTGCGTTTAGCGACCTCACTCTCAAGTCCATTACTGGTGTAATGCAGCAGTGACCAAGTCTACCATGTTTCATTCGTTGGAACCGAGAGAGAAAATGTGCCAAGGTCAAAGAACCTGCATCATTCCTCTGGAGTCACAGAGCGCACGCGTGAGCTTCCGTCGCTGTTGCCGGATCACTCGCTTCTCTTCTTTGTCGTATCAGGCTGCTCCTCTTCGCCTGGGATGTTCTCGTAATAGTTCCACTCCTGCACGTCGGCTGTAATGCCAATGATGTAGACCAGACTGCAGAAGAAGTAAATGCCTCCCGTCAGCAGGAGGTTGATGTTCCAGCCGTTGGGCTGCCGGGGTAGAAGGGAGGAAAAATGATATCGTTAAAGTAGTACAGCGTAGAAGGGAAACATTTGATAGAACATGGGAATTATGTCAAACCCAGTAATGTTTCTACACCTCTAAGGGTCGGTCGATGAAATGAGTACCTGCCTCAGGTTAGGATATATATATATATATATATATATATATATATATATATATATATATATATATATATATATATATATTTTTTTTTTTTTTTTTTCATACTATTCGCCATTTCCCGCGATAGCGAGGTAGCGTTAAGAACAGAGGACTGGGCCTTTTTTGGAATATCCTCACCTGGCCCCCTCTGTTCCTTCTTTTGGAAAAAAAAAAAAAAAAAAAAAAAAAAAAGAGAGAGGGGAGGATTTCCAGCCCCCCGCTCCCTCCCCTTTTAGTCGCCTTCTACGACACGCAGGGAATACGTGGGATGTATTCTTAATCCCCTATCCCCAGGGATAATATATATATATATATATATATATATATATATATATATATATATATATATATATATAGCGTTAATGAGATCAATATTGGTCAAATATCGAGTTCAGTACCGTATAGACCCTTTGTATCCTTGCAGCTAAATCCTGTCCGGTATTGAGTGAAAGAAAGTAATATATTAAGCTGACGTGACATGAAGTTAGTATAAGTCAGACCCGATATACTTAGATCCATGTATGTACCTCAGGTTTTGTCAGTTGATATGAATTACTTTGAATTTCAGGATGCTCAACACAGTTGATTTTTTTTTTGCCAGGGAAGAAGCCTGATGAACGTCATTATGACGAGACTCCTTAGGATCCGGAAAGGTGTGGGCAATTGTCTAACATCCAATGAAATGGGCAAGAGATTATTACTGCTTAAAGGTTACAAGGTTATTTAGCAACCCCCCTAAAACACTTGCTCCATGAAATGTGAAAATGATTAAACATCTGCAGCACATGATCCGTAGACTATCCTGGGCACATGTGAGGATTGATTGATATCACTGGGATAGAAGTATGAGGAACCTGGTTAGGGTGATTCTATTGATAGTATCCCCGTGGTATAGACTGAAGGTACCTGGGAGGCTTGATGGTCGTGTTCCTTACCAGGGAGATGAGGAAGGAGGTGACGATAGGTAACAGGAAGCCGGACACGCTACTCAGTCCCAACAGGCCAGTCACTGTTCCTGTAATGTAAAGCATTTGATAAGCTATCAACCCATCTGGTTCGTTAATCCCACACACACCTGAGAGGCTTTTCGAGCCTTCACCTTCGTGCCGTGTATCAAAATTTCCAGTTTCGTTAGCCGTTAACGTTAAGTGATCGTTAACCGTTCATCTTTATGGTTTGTCCACCTAGTCTCTCACCATTTTTCCCGTTCACCACTTATTCACCTTTCACCCCACGTCACTAGCTAACTGTTTACCATGATTGGTCAAGGGTTCGACTTCATGACTGGTTAACGCAACTCACTTTCATTTCGTCTATCCATTTCCTTATCTTATCTCCCTCACCTCTACCATGGCACCCAAATGGAGTCCTTGCTACGTCTCTTCGTTGTATATCAACTGACATATTTCACTCCTGTGTCTCCCGTGATGATGTGATTATTACACGAAAGTGCACTTGGGAACTTATCGTGTTTCATTTTCCCCAATGGACTCATAGTTCACTCACATATTTATAAATATTGTACTACAGCAGTTCGTGTATGTGAGCCAGTGGCACATTTCAGAAATATTACAGGCGAAATTTGTGTGTGTGTGTGTGTGTGTGTGTGTGTGTGTGTAGTGATGAGGAAGCCTTACCGACGTAGTTGGGTGCTATATCCATCGGCGAGAGACTGAACGTGGAGACGGAGGAGCCCATTCCCAGTCCCATTAATATTATCATCGCTCCCACCACATTCTTCCGACACCCTGCCCACACAGCGCCCGCCGAGCCAACCAGCGATATCACCGCTCCTGCAGCAGGTGAAATGTGTGCATGTGTGAGTTAAGGTTATCTTCCTTGGTTCTCGTGGTGGGATATAGTGGCACACATGTCGGTCACTGGAAATGTAAATCCCTCTCCCGCTCTAACTTACAGTGACTGAACTGTTTGACAACAGGGGGCAACGGGAAGTCCTTTTTTTGTCACCTGTACTTTAACCTGTATTGAATGAACTGGTGCTGTTAAAAAGTGAATATTGAAAATATATAATTTCATCTAAGAACATGTATTCGGAGTAGTGAAAACATGAAATAATATTTTGGTTCTTGACACAATGTGGATATGAAATCAAGAATTCTAGGGTAGGTCTTTTCCCGTTTGAGTGGAAGAGATGTACATCCCTGTAGCAGCCAAGGACTCACCAGTTCCTTGCATGACCCTTCGTATGTTGACCTTTGACAACACTTGATGACGGAGGAGAATATCAGATACCCAGCCGTAGAGAGGACACGCAATCCAAACGACGCACGTTAGAGCTATGAACGCCCACCCCGAGGTTTCCAGACTCATTCCAATCTGCAGTAGATAGATAGATAGATAGATAGATGAGAGAGAGAGAGAGAGAGAGAGAGAGAGAGAGAGAGAGAGAGAGAGAGAGAGAGAGAGAGAGAGAGAGAGAGAGAGAGAGAGTCCTTGTATTCATTGCTGAAGAGGCTTTTTTCAACTGTTTTATGTAGTTTATTACAAGGTAATCTTTTTTTTGTACTTTGGTTTTGCTGTTTCGTTTATTTTACATTATGTCTCTCATCTTAATATCATATGGCTAGGTAGTCTTTCTCCAGATTGTATCGTGTAGTGAACCGGCTAGGCTATGGTGTGGGTGTGTTCTGCCGAAGTAACGGTGATTTAGAGTGGCTTACATTCCTTTTTTTTTTTTGATGACTCTACCATGGATAGTATTCCACCACCCGAATACTAGCTGTGTAGATTTCAGCCTAAAATCAGACAAGAGCCTGAGAAAAGTTGAGCAGGACGCGAAAACATTAACCATATTATATATTATTACAACGCTGCGACAAGGATGTGTGTGATCATGTCGCCGTGGTTGTACAACCCGTCTGTGGACGATGTGGTTGAGGGGAGTTCAGTGAGAAGACTTTGAAGCAAAGACACGGACGGAATGTGACGGAGGCGTTGTTGGGAGTGGGCTGGGTTATGGTATTCAATTTGGGGAGAAGACTTGGCCTTGGTGGCAGACGGGAAACTCCGGAGAATGGTGACAGAATTTAGGGAGTTGCTTTAAAAGACAAGATGGTTGAAGGTTGACGTGAACGACGTTACGATAGTGAGATGCAGCAGAGGGGCGAGTTAGATGTTTGAGCTACGAATTGAAATGGAGATCTGGAGGAAGTGGAGTGCTTTAGATACCTGGAAGTGATAACGCGACAGAGAGAATGGAACTGTGGTTGCTGAAGTGAGTCACAAGGTGGAAGATTGAGTAAAGGCCTTTGTTTGTGGACATATATAGTGCAGGAACATGCCCTAGATATTTCTCGACATGTATTGGGCATGAACATGTCTTGGATGATTATGGAATACATAGTTCATGAACATGCCCTGGATGCTTATAGAATGTATAGTGCATGAACATGCCTTGGATGTTTATGGAATATGATTCATGAACATGCCCTGGATGTTTATGGAATGTATTGTGCATGGACATGCCCTAGATGTTTATGGACATGTATAGTGCATGAACATGCTCGGTTAGATGTTGTCATGGACAGCTGATGTATGAAGTTGGCATGAACATGCCCTGATTTTCTGGATGTATTTGCATGACATGCCCAATAGACATTTTCAAAACTGGAACACTGTTTAGTGCTAACATGCCTTGGATTTTTATGACAGATGGTGCTGCTTGAGAAGTCCGCTTAGTCGACATTACTCGATCATGCCATGTGCAGATACTTGGTGACCTTGCAAAGCTATTGTTACACACATCTCGCGCAAACTTATTCAATTGACAACAGTACTGCAAAAAATCTATGGATATGTAGAATTTCGTTCAGAAACATGTTATTATTGCTCTGATCCGGTCAGTCATGAGTGGCCAGACATTTTCATAGTTGCCCATAATTTTAGACTTCACGATGTAGGGCTTCATGGTTAATCGCGACAGATCCACCCCATAACAGAAAGATCAGTGTCTATTTTTATCATTAAATCACTCAATGATTACTAACCCTATTATAATAATTGTTTATTCAATTTATTTAATATATTTTTCAAACTTTACAAATCTACATTCTGCGGTTTCTCAGGGAGAAGACAGGCGATATCGCGACAACACTGCTTTCCCATAGCTGTCGTATAAGGCGAGGGAGCTGTGGGCATGAAATGCCTCCCTCTCATTTTTAAATTTACTCCAAAAGGCAGCAAGAAAGGGGTCAAGTGAGGATATTCCACTAAAGCTCAGAATCCTCTTCTGAAAAGCTACACTCGCTATGCGATGGCAAACGTATAAGATATATATATATATATATATATATATATATATATATATATATATATATATATATATATATATATATATATATATATGAAGTACGGAACGTACCTGGTTTACGAAGAAGGATGGCGTCTCCGTGACTAGGAAGGTTTGGAGCCACGCATTGCTGAACTCCGCCAGCAACAGTAAATAGATATACCCGCACCTGAGCAAGCGTCCCCACGGTACTCTCCGCTGCGCGCCCCACCACAGCATACGAATAGTACCAGTTGTTGTAGAGGGTTCGTAGATGAGACGACACCACATGTAGATAAATGAGTAATTAGTATAGAACATATGTTTTTATATTTTGATACTTATTTATAATTACCGCGGGACCAGTTTCTGTCAAGTAGTCCTGGTGTTACCCAGGACTTTACTGTAGGCTGCTGCACCCAGAATCTGCGCTACTTCCAGAAGCAGGAATATGTTGATTCCTGTGGAGTGATAAGTTGCTTGTCGAGACTGTACTCCCTTATAAATCCTTGCCAAAGGTGTCTTTTAACTTGCGGTTGTATTTCAGACGTTATTAATTACAAAGACATTTGGATAATTTTTTTTTATTGAGCACAAAAAGAAAAAAATATTTTGGACAGTTATTGAAAGTCTTTTATTTTATTCTTTCTCTACTGTCAAGTCAAAACTTAACCCTTTTGTTAGCTGTGAACCATTTAACTTCCGGGAAGCTGTAAGTTAACCCCAAGCTGAATAACTTTAAGCCTATATCGAGAGGTTTTAGTCCTACAATTAAGGTTTTAATGTCGAAATATTCCCAGTTGTCTTTACCGCCTCTCCTTTCTCTCGCTCTTGATTACTTCCCTACGCCAGGTTGATGTACTTACCCTGGGTTGGGTGGTGATAACAGACAGCAAGCGTTTCTCCTTGTTGGAAATGAAAGGGTGTTGCTGTGGGCTGTTCCTGACGAGGAGGAGGCAGAGAAGTGTCCAGACTATAGCGGATATACCGCTGGCCCAGAACACCCAGCGCCAGCCTAGCCAGTCCACCACCCACCCAGACACTCCTAGCGCCAACAGGGCGCCTAGCGACATTCCTGCTCAGGAAGTAATGTTCCATTAGGATTTACATTGACAGTGTTTACACTATGTGGCCAGGCATATATTTGTTTTGGCAAGGAAAAACGTTTTTATGTCCGTACTGGACAGTTCACGTCTTTCTTGTCACTAGCGTGTTAACGTTACACTTGTGGATCGACTGTTCGTTGAGGCAGATGTGTTTACAACTCACCTGAGCCCGTTAGGGCTATCATGGTGGAGACCTCGGTGGGCAGGGCCCACCTAGCCAGAATGCAGAAGAAGGCAGGGGTGGCAGGGCCTTGCATGATGCCCATCAAAAGGCGCACGCCTGCTAGGGCAAGTGGGTGGATCTGGGCGGCGACAGGACTCAACATGTTGAGCACACCGGACAACCCTAGGCTGACGCACATCGTCTCCCGCGCACCAGCCACCTCCGCGATGCGACCACCTGTTGACGGATACACGCGTGAGATGCGCTGCCAACAAAGTATTGACTACTCTGACGCAATCTTAAATGCCCTTCAAATCAAGGAACGAACGAACACACACACACACACACACACACACACACACACATACACACACACACGTGTGTGTGTGTGTGTGTGTGTGTGTGTGTGTGTGTGTGTGTGTGTGTGTTTGTCTGTGTAAAAATGTTTTCTCTGCTCCAGATACGAATCTGCGTTATCTGGTTCTGCTGTCATTATCCCCAGTTGAGGGCGTATGTGTCAGCATTATCAGCATTAAGTGATATCAGCCCACACCTAATAAAGTAATTATTAAGTTATGTAACTCACTGTACAACACTCAGCTCAGGGAACCAGTCTTGCTGTGTGAAGTCCAGTAATAGCATTATACATATATATATATATATATATATATATATATATATATATATATATATATATATATATATATATATATATATATATATATATTATGTATTATCCCTGGGGATAAGGGAAAAAGAGTACTTCCCATTTATTCCCTGCGTACCGTAGAAGGGGAGGGAGGGGGAGGGGGGACCTGGAAATCCTTCCCCCCTTTTTTTTCTTCCCCCCCCAAAAAAAAATGGAACAGGGAAGGTGGCCACGTGAGGATATTGCCTGGAAGGCTCAGTTCTCTGCTCTCAACGCTCCCTCGCAACCGCGAAATGGCGCGCGCGCACGTGTGTGTGTGTGTGTGTGTGTGTGATCATTTGTTCATATAAGCATACGCATGGTGATGAAAAATATTTTTCAGTTGGTGTTCGATAGATTTCCAAATGATCGATACGACTCGCGTCTCAGTAAGGTTGGTAAGGGCGAATGTGAGACAAATTTCCTTAAAACTTATGGTAACCACATCTTATGGTTATAGTCAGGATAACTTGTGGTAACCACACCTTATGGTTATAGTCAGGATAACTTATGGTAACCACACCTTATGGTTATAGTCAGGATAACTTGTGGTAACCACACCTTATGGTTATAGTCAGGATAACTTATGGTAACCACACCTTATGGTTATAGTCAGGATAACTTGTGGTAACCACACCTTATGGTTATAGTCAGGATAACTTATGGTAACCACACCTTATGGTTATAGTCAGGATAACTTGTGGTAACCACACCTTATGGTTATAGTCAGGATAACTTATGGTAACCACACCTTATGGTTATAGTCAGGATAACTTATGTTGTGGCAGATGACGGGAAATATCTCTAGCGTTCGATATCTTGAATTATCATGAAAACCTATGTGGCTACTAATGTGTGGCCAGACCGATTGAGATTTTTCAGAATCCTTTGATGTATTGTCATGCTGTTTCACGCAAAAAAAAAAAAAAAAAAAATGGTGATATACACTTGCTGGCACACGGGTTTATCTCTTGAGGTTTATGATTAGATATTATAGCCTTTCTTTTTTTTTTCCAGATACTTCATCCAAGAACCTATAGTTAACATTAGTAGAAATATTGAAATTTACGTAGTCCTTGATAGCTTACTGACGGCTTATTACGCTTCATTTGAACAAGAGTTTTTGTGTTGGTTTAGATAATAAGTATTGTTCCGACGTTCGAAGGTCGCACAGATCAGGCCTCTTATTCTAGTAATGAATTAAAAGTCTTCGGAGTTTCATGTGGAATTTGTCTCTTCTGTACGGGATATTGTTCCAGAATAATGCCACGATGCCAGAACAGCCTAAACACATCAGAATTAGAGCGGTTATTTTTCAAACTGTAACGTTTGCAGCGCTCGTTCGACCAGCGCTGCATCGGTAGGACTGCTTGCTTGCTTGTATTGGGTGTGTTTTCGTCGCCTAAATTCTAAATTATTTAATCCTTTTTAAGTCCTTATGGAATCACCGTTGCTCCATTCCTAGTTCACGAAAGTAAGGAAATTGATGAGCGTTTTAGTGCTCATCATTCATTTATTCGTCTTGATTTCGTTAAGTCTGTCAGTTTCACATTTAATGAAAACATGGCAAGCACTGTGAAGAAGGAGAGTCAGAACTTACCTACGGTTTTGGTTACGAGGAAGCCCCAGAAAAAGGTGCCCAGAACGATGCCGTTTTCCCGAAGAGTCCAGTTGAATTCCTCGTCCTGTAGGAGGTTGAACATGTAGATATACAAGGGAACTTGAGAGAAAACCTGCAGGCAAGGCAGTGACGAGGCTGAAGCAACTGAACACCAGATACTATTGAGGATGAGAAATGTTTCTTGCTGACGGAGGCGATAAGTGGATGCTTAGTGAAATGGTTTTTAGTATAATACGAACCACTGCAGCCTACAATATATCCCAAGGATTTGGATGAATTAGAGATGAGAGTATAATACGAACCACAACAGCTTATAATACTTCCCATGGATTTGGATGATTTAGGAGTGGGAGTATATACGAACCGCTGCAGCCTATAATATATCCCATGGATTTGGATGATTTAGGACTGGGAGTATATACGAACCGCTGCAGCCTATAATATATCCCATGGATTTGGATGATATAGAGATGGGAGCATATACGAACCACTACAGCGTATAAAATATCCCACTCAGGGAAACAAAATTGTAATTTGATGTCCCAAATTTTTAAAGTGACTTCCATATTAATTACTCTAAAATAAGAAAGTTTAATGTACATTCATAGAAAACTACGGTTGGGGTTACCGTGGCGTGAACAGGGTTGTATGAGGCGTTGACAGCAGCGGTACAAAGCTGATCTCTGTTGGCGGTGTTGTTGGCGTGGTGGGTGTTGTTGACCATGGCCACAATGGCCACACTGATGCTGAACTTCAGCAGGTAGTCGATGGTAAAGCCCAGCAGGCAGAACGCCACCACCACGTACCGCAGCGGCAGGCAGCAGCGCCAGCAGCAGCCTCCTCTGCTGTCTGCAAATGCAGGGTTGTCATCGAACATCCATTTTATCCGCGAACCCGAAAGGGAGTATGAACAACTGGTTTTGAGCTGAGGAAAAACATGAAAGCTTCGTCTTGGACTAAGATGCGAGGGGGAAAAGACTTCTGAAACTTTCTAAAGTTAAAAGTAAGGTGTATGTACATTGTGCTAGACTGTGTCACACGCCTAGATTGTCATCACCGTAGATCATGTACACTGTGTTGTACATATTATCACCAGACTAGATTATGGATTATGTCAACATCATGATACACCACCAGTGGATGTCACGGACAGTTTCGTCAACAAGAATGACCGACCATATCAACATCACTATTCAAAGCCTAACATTAGATTACTGACGGTGCTATCAGAGTGCATTGCTCTTTATCCGTATGACGTACCGGCTGTTCCCATAGTTCAGCAAAGATTCATTATGACGGGATCAGTCATGGTGAGGTTGACATGGGGACTACTACTACTACTACTACTACTACTACTACTACTACTACTGAGTCGTCACAAACAGCCCTAACCCCTCCTTGGCGTCCATCTTGCCGAAATACACACCAGTTGATGCCACAACGCAACACGTATTTCGTGTGATCTTAGGTGCAGTTGATATCATTTGGCTTCGCCAACAATCAACATTATTTAACCACTAACCTTGTGGGTGTGGGTGAGGGGTTATCCCCACCACATTTACCTTGCCCTAGCCTCACGACGTAACTCAGCCAGGGAACAATTTATGGCGTTGGAACGAATGATGAAAATATGTGATCTGGCATTAAAGGATCCGGTGACTTTACTGGTTCACTGAGTATTTGCCTCACTGCCCTTCGGTGGCTTTTCTGAGTAACGCCGGCCACTTCTGCTCGAGAGTGTTCATTACTCTCAGCGTTAACTTACAAAAATACACCATCGTTAGATACGTAGTGTTGTATTGAGTAGGATGCGTATTTCTTCTTGCTTAATTTTGAAACCGTACGAACAGCACAGGCTCCCCATTACATGGTCGTAGATTGACTTCTGTATTACTAGCCTGAGACTCCTATGTCAAGTAGTTTTAACGTTAAGTGAAGACTTATATATTCCTGAGCGATGCATTATAAGATAGGCTAGACTGTCGGTACCCTAGATTAGCGAATTACTCGTAGAAATGATAGAGTATATGACGTAATCATTGCTAGAATTCGAATCCTGGTCACGGCATTTGTTCATCCTTTCTGTGTGTGTGTGTGTGTATATATATATATATATATATATATATATATATATATATATATATATATATATATATATATATATATATAGCGACACGAATGGATGAAGGCAAGCAAGTATGAATATGTACATGTGCATATATATCTGTGTATGTATATTTATGTATATGGGCGTTTATGTATATATATATGAGTGGATGCGCCATTCTTCGTCTGTTTCCAGGAGCTACCTCGCTGACGCGGGAAACAGCGGTTATTATGATAATAATAATGACAATAATAGTAATGATATGTATATATATATATATATATATATATATATATATATATATATATATATATATATATATATATATATATCACTATTCATACTCTAATTCTGGAGTGTCTTTTGCTCACTGTTACTGATGAAAGGAGACGTATGAAGGTAATGAATGAGTCGTTCAGGCACTATGAAATTTTTATGGTGTAGAATTTTGGTAAATGGATGAGCTACGTTTCAGTCGTTCAAAGGCTTTTACGCAGTTAGATACAAGTGAATGCACATACAGAGACTAAATGGGAATATTCATCATATAGCCCCATCTCTGGTTACCACAACCACCTCTACAGTTACATGCACAGTGAGGACAGGCATTTTAAGAAGTACCTGCGTTCGTGCTCATGGTCGTGAGCGATGAGTATGTTTTCCCTTGGAAAGACCGTTGACACGAGCCGCACCAGTGGTGGAAGCCGTCGTGCCGGGCGATGAACTAGCGGTACGATCGATATTTGACCCTGCAGAGATACACGTCGCCAAACATATCACACAAACGCAACGAGATCGGCCAGACCACAGGCAGAGGAGGACTCCTGGTATCGTGTGATAAGATTAGGCTCCCGCCATGAACAGCCCTCCTTTCATGTAGTACACACAATGGGTAGTAAATATGTCATGCTGGTTTTTCTTTATTGTAATCAAATCCGAAAGGTGCAATTAGCGCTGTTTCTGTTATATTTCTCTCCTGTGTCTCCCCTGATGATGTGATTATTACACGAAAGTGCACTTGGGAACTTATCGTGTTTCATTTTCCCCGTCGTTAAAGGAATACGTAAGAATTTCCAGTAAACATAACTATATGAATCTAAGCGGCATAACGGATAGGAATTATACCGAAGGTACTGACATCAAAAGATAATCTTCCACATATAAAATAAATTGTATGTTATTCACTGGCATAACAGTGTTCTAGTCCAGAGAGAAGGAAAAAGTCCCTCCTGTTTTTGTCGTATGGAATAAAATCATAGAAAGTGGCACAAAGGCAGCTCAACTTCACCACAATATAGAACCCTGGCAGCAATTTTTCCCACAGCCAAAATGTAATTTGGTATCTGGTATTGGCAGGAGGAGGGCTGCCCGGATACCATCTGCCTCCAACAATAACCCGCTGTCGGCAATTCACAAAATCGGAATGCATTTCCCGCAAGGACATGTATTGGATTTGGCATCAAAGTGCGTGGTTAAGAGGGTAGCCTTCTGACATTAGTGCAGGGAGGTGGGGGGGGGGGGGGGGTGGTCACTGAAGGGTCTGGGATAAGGTGCGGGGGGGAGGGGTAATGGAATGGGGGAGAGGGATATGTGGTCACTGGAGGCAGCAGGATTGAGGTGCCGAGTAGGGGGTGTGAGGGAGTGGAGGGGGTGATTATTGGAGGATGGAGTAAGGTGGAGGGGAGAGGTTATGGAGAGGAGAGGGGTGGTCATCGTATGCTTGGCTAGGGGTAAAGGTGCGGGGAATGAAGAGGTGAGGGAGTGTAAAACTCTCCACACGTACAGATACATCATCACAGTCATGAGTACGTTCTTTTTTAACTTTGTATTTGAGTTTTCAATTCTTAAATAATTAATTACCATCTTTGCCTCAACATTCTTCTTAAAAATGATAATGACATGGAAGATAGTATTGTAATAAGGGTGAATTAGTGGGTGACTTCAAGTTTTCGAAATGTAGTCTGTTCCAGAGGACTGTGTTATAAGTGCCGTGTTGGCATTATGTAGTAGAAAGTTGTGTTATAAATGGTGTATAGGCATTATGTAGGAGAGAGCTGTGATATAAGTGGCGTGTGGGCATTATGTAGCAAAGAACTGTGTTATCAGTGGTGTGCGGGCATTATGTTGCAGAGAACTGCGTTATGAGTGATGTGTGGGCATTATGTTGCAGAGAACTGTGTTATAAGTGATGTGTGGGCATTATGTTGCAGAGAACTGTGTTATAAGTGGTGTGTGGGCATTACGTAGCAGAGAACTGTGTCATAAGTGGTGTGTGGGCATTATGTAGCAGAGAGCTGTCATATAAGTGGGGTGTGGGCATTATGTTGCTGAGAACTGTGTTATAATTCTTGTGTGGGTATTATGAAGCAGAGAACTGTCATGTTAGTGATATATGGGCATTATGTAGCAGAGAAGTGTGTTCTATATAAGGTGTGTGTGTGAATTCCTTTTCAGGAGAGCTGTGTTATAAGTGATGTGTAAGCAGTATGTAGGAGGGAGCTGTGTTTTAAGTGTTGGGTGGGTATTATGTAGCAGAGTTGTGTGTTGTAAGTGCTGTGTGGGTATTATGTAGCAGAGATGTGTATTGCAAGTAGTGTGAGGGCGTTATTTAGCAGTAATGTATGATGGGTAGCATACCAGTCAAGATAAATTGTTTGAAATAGTTTATGTCATAGTTTTACTCACATGTTAGCCATCTTTGGAGAGACTCAACAATAAACGAAAAGATATTCTAGTGTATGTGTCCCGGATGTGCAATTGCGATCATTGCTTTCCTTTCCTTTCATGTAAAAATTACTACAGCAACATCACTTGCGAGAGAATAATCACATTTATAATATGTGGAAGAAACCGTTTGCCTTCATATACACTGCCTTTAGGATTCCAGTCATTGTGTTCGAAAATGTTATGATAAATCGCTAAGTAAGGAATAATTAGATTAAGTAATTTTCTACGTATGATTATTCTGGTTCATGTTGTATACGTAGAGTGTACCCTAACATTATAAGATTCTCATTTTCTCTGAAGAATGTATTTATAGGGGTAACTATATTATTAGTTTTTCCCCGTAAATAGATAATATATGTAGGTTAGTTTGTGTGTAAGGTGTTGTAACTCTTATTATCCCGATTGCCTGTCAAGTTTTAGCATAACAATGGTCTGATAAGAGTAAACGTTGTCCACCTCTAGCTAATCACTGGAAGCTGACGAAATGCAAGGAAATATAAGGCAAAAGTGTTGTCATCTTCAATATGTAATTATTGTATTATTGATAAACATAAATGAATAAGTAAACGTTCATTAGACTATTTATTTGTGTGAATATATGAAGGTTTAGCTGGATGGTGGGTGCGATATGTTGACCTAGATATCCTCTGTCTCCAAATTCTTGAATAGTATTCCCTCCTGGATAATATGCGAGTATATACAAGCCAGGACCAGGCTCCTCTTTTATGATACTTTTACATCGTCATACTAGTGGTATCGCGTAACAGACTTCAGTGCCAATAAAGCTTAATGTAAGACTTTATGTGCTCCAAAAGTTTGGCTTCGTGACGTTCCTGTACTTAGAAACCTTTGACATTTTTCCTTTTATTTATTTTTTTTAATATTGTCGTTGTTAACGCTTGTGGAAGGCGACCTATACGTATAGTCGATACCCTACAGCTGGTATTGTGCTCCCGCTGACGCCGCCAACGGAAGCAAGAGTGGCAGTAGGACCGTGTGTCCTGACTCCCCTGTGTCTGTGGTAACCACAGAGTCTGGGGGGGAGAGTGATATAGACAGGTGACTAGACCACTCATGACTGAGGTTGGTAACGTGCCCGGGTAACGTGTGTCCTAAGTGAACACCTTCCCTTTATTGGTTCGCTCCGTCAGGATATTCGAAAGCACCGTGTTACACAGTACACATCCCTCTCCCTACTCCTCTCTCACCCACGGAATGATAATTGCCTCAGTCTCAAGACTCGATGCCTAGTGGCCATGGACGATTGTCTTAAGGCTTGAAAGTACATTAGTAATCGCGTTTGATGGTGGTTAACCATCTCTGTCAGTGATACGTTAGTTGCCCATCAAGTGCTGGAGGTGTGACACAGGCTCTGGCACCCGACCTATGGTGTAGTGCCGCACGTAGGGCTTGATGAGCCGGCATGTGGGCTTCCACAGGGGTGGGATTTGCACTTTATTGCTGGGAGGAGAGGGTGTGGCTGAACGGTCTTTGGGGGGAGGGTGTGGCTGAACGGGCTTTGGGGAGAGGATGTGGCTAGACGGGATGTAGGGGAAAGGTGTGGCTGAAGCTACTGGACGGGGTATATGGAGGTGTTACAAAGGAGAGGGAGGTGTGAGAGAAGAATACGTGAGAAAAATGAAGGGATGGTTGGGTTAGAAGACCAGTGTATAATAGGAATACGAGTAGGGGTGAGGATTGGGGTGGGGAGTATGAGAGAATAACGTGTGAGAGCAGGGTGCACAAGGGAAGGAGAGGGAGTGCGTGTGTAGAGGAGGTGGAGTGGGAGTGTATTTGTGTGGAATGCATGGGTAGAGGGCAGAATAACTCCTCTACGTATTGCACATTTACTGGGAGTCTGGTCGGTCACATGTCGACTCTAGTGGCGTCAAAGGAGCTACAGAGGTGAACACCACAGTCATTAAACTACACCTGTGGAGAAAAAATGATTTAACTCAACGTGGTAAAGAAATCTACCCGAACCTAACTTTATCACACCCAACCCGTGAAAACGCCTAAACCTCACCTTACATCATCTGATATAACGAGGTGAATGTACCTAACATATAACCTAACTTAATCTCGTTTAATCTAAAGCTATATATATATATATATATATATATATATATATATATATATATATATATATATATATATATATATATATATATATATATATTCTCGAACGTATATAAAACACCCCACGTTGTTTTTCCAGAGTTGTTTTGTTTCCATGTTTGGCGCCCTCTAGGCACTATCAAAGCCGGCTTCTGATTGTTCATTTATTTTGCATAGTCCCATTGTATGCATTCTCTGTAAAAGAGATCCTGTGAAAGTCTATGTGTGGTGAGGGGGGGAGGAGGTATGTGTGGGTTTTTGTACGTGTGTGTTTGGGACGGAGTGCTAGACTGGGAGAGGGATGGGTGTGTGTGTGGGAGATGGGGTTGGGTCGGGGCGTATGTGATGTTACAGGAGATAGGTTGGGACTGCTTGTTCATGTCTTTGTATGTGTTTCGTGGACGAACTGAAGCGGGCTGTAGAAATACTTCCAGGATGGTGATACAAACGTGAGACTTGGCAGAAATGTCCCTTAAACGCTGCTATAAAGAATATAGTAGCCTCGTAAATACTTCCCATCGCCAAAGGGACTCCATATCATACCGAGGTACCAGCTTTGATGTATTACTCAAACTAACTTTCTTGAATGTTATGGAAAAGCAACTTCATATAGGAAGCATCGTCTGGTAAATTCAAGGTAATTTAGACTTGTCATAGGGGCTTGTAATTGGTGAAAATTAATCAAGCAGATGTAGCCATTGATTAATATTTCGTAAGGGGTAATGATGGGGTTTATTTACGCACTTTCACCAAGGGAATGACTTTGAAGGAAAACTGTTTTTAGAGGAGAAATTTTGATTACATGTTGGGTCGTGGGTAGATATGCCCGGGTGAGTTAAGTACTTCACTATTGGTAATGCTGGTTCTCTCTCTGTCTCAGGCTAAGTGGTAATATATGACGTCAGCCATGACTAAATGGTTTAACGTAGCATTCATGTGTGGTGAGTGACTCTCGCCCCATTGTTCCTTCTTGCGGTGCTGGTGTTATAATGTTATATCATCAACAGAGTCAGTGTAATGCATGTGCATTTTGAATTCATGCTGAGTGGGAGTAACAGTCTTCCCACACACACACACACACACACACACACACACACACACACACACATTAAGGTAAGGCACACATGAGCAGTATCATGTGAGGGTGCTGAAATATGGTATGTAAAGAATGACATATACCTGCAGGACCCGATGACGATGCGATGTGAGGAAGGTTGTCTTTGCTAGGAGCCTTTATGTGCTGTGGGCACTGCTGGTACTCCTCCACCACTTGTCTTACCTCACCTCACCTCAACACCTTTGACATACGGGTTCTTCACCACACGTTCGTCGAAACTGAACCTCAAGCCTCCTGCAACAAACTAGGTTAGTCTTCGTCTGTTTTTTTTTTTTTTTTATCTCTTTAAGTTTAAGTGTGAGCGTTCGAGTTCCGTAGCGACGGTTTGCTTGAAGGCGAGAGAATCGCTTGTCCATTTTAGCACTACCTACCTAAGAGTAGATAATGCAAATGTATTCGTATTAGTGAAGAGTCGACTTCGTATTTAGCAGCATATCTCTCTCATGTTTAGAGAAACGACGAGCCTTTCCTGAACAATGATATATCTGTATATGTTTTTGTATGGGATTTGGGTGCAAGGTTGCATAATGCTGTCGTGATTACTAAAGCTGGTATACAAGGCGAGCCAAGTTCTTTATGGGCCCACGTCCAAGTATGGATGTGAGAGAGGCCTCTGTTACCAGGTCCTCACACTCTCCAGCGATGGGTGTGAGAGAGGCCTCCCATTACAAGGTCCCCACACTCTCCATCACTAGGTTCCCATACTCTCTTGCGATGGGTGTGAGAGAGGGGAACCTCCATCACCAGGCCCCCACACTCTCCAGCGATGGGTGTGAGGGTTAAGGGAACCTCCATCACAAGGAATCCGTACTTTTCCATGTCCTCATCCGCCTCTCTTATATTCGTTCTGTTCTTTCGCCTCTCTTCTGCAAAGACATGAGGCGAGGAAACAATGGGAGGAACCCATTACTCCCCACAATCGTGGGTGAGTGCGGAGGAGGAGGAGGAGGAGGGAGCAGCGCTCCGGCAAGGAAGAGAGGCAGGGGGGAGGAAGCGAAAAGGTAGGGAAGGAGGGAGAGTGAGGGAAGAGAGGTAGACGGAAAGAAGAGGAAGGGAGGAAGAGAGATAAGAATGGATGGGAGAGAGTAAGGGAACGTAGAGGGAGGGGAAAAAGGATTTCAGAAAGAAGGAGGGATGAAGAAGGAAGCTTGAGTGGAGAAGGAAGAAACAGAGAAGAAAGAGGAAAAAGCATGAAAGAAGTGAGGAGGATGAAAAGGGAAAGAAGGAGAAGGGGTAATGAAGAGAGGAATGAAGAAGGAAGTAGGGTTGAAGAAAGGAGTGAGTGGTGAAGGAGGGAGGGAGGGAGCGATAATGTAGGGAGAGGTAAAGGAGTAAGTAAAGAGGTGAGGGAGGGAGGGAGGGAGAAGTCTGCAGCCTGCACGGGTAGCAACACCTAACACGACCAGAACTTATAATCGGTTATTCTCTTGTTGGACCGACAGTGTTGGGCTCGCTCCCCTCCTGTGTGTGTTGGGAGAGAGAGAGAGAGAGAGAGAGAGAGAGAGAGAGAGAGAGAGAGAGAGAGAGAGAGAGAGAGAGAGAGAGAGAGAGAGAGAGAGAATAACTAGAGTAGAACACACACACACACACACACACACACACACACACACACACACACACACACAGGAAATATGATAACTTTATATTTAACATCGTAGTCACCTCCTCCTCCTCCTCCTGCGCCTGGTATGATAGCGGTATGGGATTAAAACTCGCAGGGTGGACGTGTCCGGCAATATATGACCATGTCGGCTGAAGTGAGGCGTCCGTGTCCTCCACTTCCTCTCCACCCACGTACACACGAGTGCTCGCACATGCACATGCATACAGTTTTACGTTTTAGACGCATTCAACGGACGGACACGTAGGATGTACACGCGGACATGCATACAGTAACGCGTTAATCGCTGTAAAACACACACACACACGCGCTAACCGCTGTACTTAGCTCCCAGCCTTTGCTTATCTGTTGAATCTGTCTTTCAATACCCCAAGCGTGCCATTTTTGTGACCCATCACTAAGAAGGAGACCCCCAACTAACTGTAATTATCGTCCCATCGCTTTCACATGTGCTGTCTTTAGAGTTATTGACATCCTCATTAACGCTCATAAATAGAAAGGATCTCATCATTCGCTTATCTCATAATCACCTGCACTGCTTTCGCCGTTTAACGGACCATCTGTGTAAGACTCGCCTCTGGTCCTCCCGCCTCTGTTTTTGGTGAATATCTTGTCATAACCTTCGACATCTTCGAGGCATTTGATAAGAATTTGGCCCATGTCCTTGGTTTCCATATTAAGTTCATTTGGCTTCAGTGCCTTTGTCTTTATGTTTTGATGCGTATCTTCCATTATGGTCATTCCATCGCGGTAGTTGTTGATAGAACGATTTATTTTGATAAGGAGATCAAGGCTGCCCTAGTGGGCGGAGGAAACCCGTGTGCTGTATACTTTCCTGTCTCGGTAGGAATGTTGCTCAACTCTCTGGACTTAGCTCGGATGATAAAGATCATTTCTTCTTCCATGATATAAGACCAGCAGCTAAGACTGTTTTACTGCGGCTCATGCTTGGGCAAGCTGATGCTCACTCCGCATAACTTGTCCGGTGAGAACCGATGTGCATTATGGGTAAGTTAGAGCAAGGACGTATATATTGATCAAGCTGTCCAACTTGTGCAGTTAAGCATGCTGAGCAGCGGGGCGACCGGCGGCTCGGCACTCTCTACTCTGCGGCGCTCAGCGCTTGCTGCTGCTGCTGCTACTGCTGCTACTGCTGCTGCTGTTGCTGTAGGGAGTTCACTGCAAGTTGTTAGTAGTTCGGTAGACAGCGGGTCAATAGAGTGGATCGTGTGTGTGTGCGTCTGTGTGTGTGGTATACTGACTGGCCGATAGGAATATAGACTATCTGGTTATATATATATATATATATATATATATATATATATATATATATATATATATATATATATATATATATATATATATATATATTGTAGATTTAAGAGGAAGGAAAGGGTACGTGTAGAAGTTAATGGATGCCTCGATATATTGGTTGGACCTTATCTCTCTGCAGATCACTGCCAAGCGAGCTTTGACCCCGTCAACAAGTACGTGATGACTAATAAATTAACAGTAATTACACAGCCTGGTAATGACTGTAATTACTCCACCTATCATATACTGATAGCCAGTTTTTTGGTTCACGTTTCTGGTGGAATCGGCGTCGATAGCTTTCACGAAACTGTTTCCCACCGGACATCTTACGTAGGTGCGCCGGGTGACGACCATACAGATCCTGGAGGTAATTGAATATGTGTGTGTGTGTGTGTGTGTGTGTGTGTGTGTGTGTGTGTGTGTGTGTGTGTAGCAGAAGACGGCAGCTGAGGGACGTGTTGACTGCTGACCCTTTGAGCCAGGCAGTCACGGTGAATGATCAAAATGAATTTCCAGTAACAGGTGCCCCTTCGAGCACGACCTACCTCAGGACCTTGGTAAGTGATAAGTGTATTGTCGGCACAGACATCTGTTTGTACTGCTGTGTTGATGGCCTGCGGTGATGAGACATTTTCTAGCGTGCTTCATTCATCTCTACCGAGACGTGGTTCATGGTGAGGGTCCCGTTCTGCCTCCCCCGAGGTGTTGGATGGGTGAGAGGAGCCGTGAATGTTGGGGCTCGTTCTCCCATGATGTGGTGGGGTGAGAGGAGCCGTGAGTATTGGGGCTGGTCCTCCTGAGGTGTTGGGTGAGAGGAGCCGTGAGTGTTGGGGCTGGTCCTCCCAAGTTTGGTGAGAGGAGCCTTGAGTGCTGGCACTGTGAGTGCTGGGGCTGGTCCTCCTCACTCACAACTTTTCACCGTATATCACGAGTCATTTACATACGCGCCATCCCCAGATGAGGCTCCACCGACAAAGTTTAAATGCTTGCGTCTTTCTTTGTTTTATTCCGCGTGGCTGGGTGTCGGCAGTGATTGTCTGGCCGCCGTACTTACCACCACCCGCCACCGTGGGGGTGTGTATCCTCGGTACAGTGGTCTTGTGTATAGTGGAAATAGAAAGTAACCGAAGGACTGATGCGAAATATACAATGTACATTATGTAGATGTGCTAATGTGTATGACTCATCAGTATGACATACAGTGAGTATATATATATATATATATATATATATATATATATATATATATATATATATATATATATATTTTTTTTTTTTTTTTTCATACTATTCGCCATTTCCCGCGATAGCGAGGTAGCGTTAAGAACAGAGGACTGGGCCTTTGAGGGAATACCCTCACCTGGCCCCCTTCTCTGTTCCTTCTTTTGGGGAGAAAGAATACTTCCCACGTATTCCCTGCGTGTCGTAGAAGGCGACTAAAAGGGAAGGGAGCGGGGGGCTGGAAATCCTCCCCTCTCGTTTTTTTTTTTTTTTTTTTTTTTTTTTTAATATATATATATATATATATATATATATATATATATATATATATATATATATATATATATATATATATATATATATATATATATATATGATGTGTGTAATGTTTTATGTTTAGCACATACATCTCACTTAATCCCCACTTGAATGATACGTGTCCATCATTCATTTCGTATCAGTCGGTGTCATCACCCACCTGACATACATAACACATAATATATATCATACTGTTTCTTACTTATGAGTCAGTCTTCTGTAAGCTCCGTGTCATTATATAGATTTATGTCTGAGTCATTACGACTCTTTACTCAAGTATTGTCTGGAGGTTCACATGGTACAGATCCCTCACGTCTGTTAGGTCATTTTTACATATACTAGCACGTACCGTACGTGCCTGAGTCTGCTCAGTGTGCCTACCATTCTGCATAACCATCTTGGGCGCCGTAACTGTTACATATATCGGAGTAAGTAATCCTCTTACCTTCCTGCTGGTGCTCAGGTGTGCATTTTCCCCTCCCAGACTTGCCACTTTCATAGTCGCCTACGGTTTATGTTAGGTCACAGCGAGATGGGTTGTGTCTACGTACATTCAGAGTAGAATTGTGATCCAGTTACATCTGTTGATTCCCTGTCGAGGACATTGCTTCCTCATTTGGACGTTTAAAGATAAGAAGGGAGTGTCTCAAGTGAGAGACCATTCCTCTAAAGATACTTTCCAAGCGTCTCTTAAATATGAGCAGATGGCTGGTATTAGATAGCTAATGTCACATCGAATTTACGTTTTTTTTTTCCCTCCACAAATTCCACAGCTGAGCATAGTCGGTCCAAGGTTTTGTTATTTGTTATTCTTATTTACTCGGCTGTGTGTCCCAGTCTGCTTTTGCAGTGTATGACGTGTGCAGACCAGGATCCACGCTGAACTCTTGTGACGGAATGTGAAGTCAGACGCAAAATTTCGATTCCGCTGCTCACTGGCTCGAACCCTTTGAAGCTTAGGACTGTACGACATCAAAAAGAAAAGATTAGTTAACAGACACACATTTTACAACATAGAAGGGCATCTGGAATATATATATATATATATATATATATATATATATATATATATATATATATATATATATATATATATATATATATATATATATATATATATATATATTAGCAGTGATTTGTAGTAAAGACATCAAAGGATGAAAATATGCAGAGAAAATGCGTGCAACAAGACATAGTGGAGCTTTGAGATAGAAGAGTGAGGTTTTGGAGCAGTTTTCACTCACATGTCAGGGTGAAGGTGGGTATACATTCTCCTCATTACTGATGATGGTCACGAGAGTTTTCGTTGAAGGCTGTGGGAGCCCGTATGGGCTCGTTGCGGTTTTGGTACCCTAACTTCAACTCGGGGACAAGGGATGCCTGATGAGAGATGAATGGCGAGTTAACTTCCTCTCGAACTGCCTGGCGACATTCAGATTACGACTGGAGACAGTCTGCGAGGTCCTGTGTGTTCAGTGCCTCTTGATAAGCGATGTTGGGAGGGTCCGAAGACGGTCTTGTGGCTCGAATATTGCCGTCGGAAGACACTGTACATTCAGCTTGTACGAAAATGCTGTTTACAGCAGTTGGAGCGTGTGGGCAGGGATGCGTACACAGATGTACTCCAGAACACTGTGTCGTAGACTGTTGAGAAAACTGAATCTTTTAGAAGTAGATAGCAGCAAACCCTGTAAGAAAAATAGCGCACCACCTTGGTGTTCATGTTGAGATCGTTGGAATTCGTGGACTGTGTCCACTTTTCGCGCCGAACAGATGAGTCGGCTGTCACATGAAAAGATTTGAATGTTAATATGAGATAGAGCTGTAATATCCAGAGTGTATATTATCTGGCTAGCGTCTGACAAAGACCCTTTGTAACCTGCGTATCCCCTTTTTACGCTGCCGATCACAGGATGAACAGGAACTGCACAGTAAAACTCGACAAAACTGAGACTATTGCCATCAGTGTATCTCTTTTAATAATGTGTCACTTCTTATATATATATCCAGCGTTTCCCCGCGATTAAGATCGTAAGGTGTTTTTCTTCTGTAAATCGCGGTGTCTGAAAATAGGAAGAAAAATATACAAAAAGAAATTGTTGGAGGCCACTGCTTACTGATCCCCCTAGTTGTTATTGCGGAGTTTTAGTCAGTGTCACAAAAATACCGGACGAAACTTTTATTTTTTTTTATATAAGTTGAGAGTTGCGTTGATTCCCAGGCTTAGTGGATTTTAAAGAGTCGACGCGGGTGGCAAATGAATTCAACTTGATAACATCATATATATATATATATATATATATATATATATATATATATATATATATATATATATATATATATATATATTTATGTAACCGTCAGGTCTTTGAAATGTGTTTGGCTTAACAACTTGTTGAAATCTTAGCTATGTAGCGGGGAACGAAAGGACGACGACTGTGTTGTACGTTCCCTAATCTTGGGTGTTATCACTTTATGAAGTAGTCATGTATCGGTTTAGCAAGAGTTGAACGAATGTGGAAGAAAGTGAAGTGCCACACCAAATACAACCACGTCCAGTCCCAGAAGCCTAAAACACTCCACTTCCTTTAAAGAGTCATCCCTCTTGACACCATCTGTTTCACCCCACCACCCTCCTTCCTCTCCTCGTTGTTCTTCATATCCTTACTTTGAATGATTTCTTCCCACTCTCTCTCTCTCGCCTCTCAGTCACTTTCCCCAGACTATCACCGGCTTCTGAAGTTCCTCTTTTGAGTCTACCACCAGAGCCGTGTCAACAGCATGGGATTCACCTCCCATGCCCCCTTCCCATGCATACGGCAGACCCGCCCCTCACTCTAAGGTCCTGGCATTTTCCTCCCTCACCACACCGGTCAAAACAGATTAAAGTCCGCACACCTTCCTGCGTCTTCAGAAATAGCATATTTTTTCCCTCCCCAGTCAGACGTTTTGTCCGTGCCACCACCCTCCCCTTCACCACTCTGCCTTACGCCTTAGTAGCTAGATTTAATAGAATTCAATCCCTGTACTTCGAGGATTCAGTTTTGTCCCGCTTGCCTTCGTATGAGAGCACTTCACAAGCATTCTGCCAGTCCTCATGCACCTCATCTTGGGTCATACAGACGTTGAATACCCTGAGTGATCAATCGACAGCACCATCACTCTCTGTTGAGAAATCAACTGCAATCCCTTCTGTACCTGCTGCTTTGCCACACCTCATTTTATTCGAAGCTTTTGATACCTCCACCCTTTTCACCCAATCACTTACTAGGAGTTTTTTCACTCAACATATCACCACGTCCCAAACACGTAATATCCCCCTCTTTTTTCTAACACGTTCAACAGTCCTTCAGAATATTCACTTATATATATATATATATATATATATATATATATATATATATATATATATATATATATATATATATATATATATATATATATATATATATATTACCATGTATCTAACTCTCTAAGGTATATTTGTAGGATGTGGCGCACACACACACACACACACACACACACACACACACACACACACACAGTCGTAAGCTACAGCTGGTACCAAGAGAATCTCATTTCGGAAAGTTACCCTCAGGTAATTAGAGGCGAGTTGACTCCTACCCGATTCATCCCGTATCTTATTATTGTTTTGAGATATCGAAAACCTTTAGAGATAGAAGAAGCAACAGGGTCGGAGCAGCGATTTAAAAAGGCATGCTGAATTTCACCTCTCTCGTCTTTTGTTAAATTTTCAAGCCAGTCTTCCCTCCCCCTTTGATAATCTTAAGACTTTGAACATATCATTTTTGACGGTATTTTCTTTTATTGATATTATTTAAGATACATATTGGTGAAAACTGTGAAAAATGCGTATCAGTTCCGCGTCATTAGACATACATAGCTGTTATTTCTGTCGAGCGGTAAGAACTAAGCCATACCAACACCAGCATGCCTCCGTAATGTTAAGGTTGTCATCAAGCTCTCCTCTCTCTCTCTCTCTCTCTCTCTCTCTCTCTCTCTCTCTCTCTCTCTCTCTCTCTCTCTCTCTCTCTCTCTCTCAGCCGTTCATGGCGAGTCTCAAGAGTGAAGTCAAAGCCACCGGAGACACAAGACAGGCATGTCAAAATCATCCAAGGTGTCCATATGGCTTAATCGTAGCTGATGATGATTTTGAGACACTTCAAGGCATTGGATGCGCTAGACTGGTTTTCCTGCCGAATGCCCCGGTTCTAGGAGGTGACCTGTGTGGTTTTACATGTTGATCCGTGTCTGATAACGCTACGGTTGAGGAGCTCGAACAACAACGGCTGGGAGAACGGGAGGAGGTTGTGTTCCTCTTTAACAGGCGACGATATTGGAGGTGCCCGGCAGCTGAAGCGTCCACTGACAGCATCATGTTCATATAACGGTGAAATTCGGAGCGCTTCTGTATTATTGTAACGCTTCAGGATCTCGGACTTGACATGATTCGCGTATCTGATTAGAAGCCCTTGGGGCACGACAGTATCCCTGCCTGACTACTGTTTTAGCTATGCCTCAGCCTGTCTACCCTGCTAGCTATGCCTCAGCCTGTCTATCATGCTAGCTATGCCTCAGCCTGTCTACCATGCTAGCTATGCCTCAGCCTGTCTACCATGCTAGCTATGCCTCAGCCTGTCTACCATGCTAGCTATGCCTCAGCCTGTCTACCATGCTAGCTATGCCTCAGCCTGTCTACCATGCTAGCTATGCCTCAGCCTGTCTACCATGCTAGCTATGCCTCAGCCTGTTTACTATGTCTGATGTATGGACTAAATTCCTTCCCTACTTTTAGGGATGAGTGTCTACTTGGCTGAGACAATGCTGAAGGACTTGCAACACTTCCCCCAGTTTGTAAGAGTGATAGTGATGTACATAGTTTACTTGCAGGAAAATGATATCTGTCCATAAAAGATTTTGTGTCACTTTAGCTGCAGGTGCTGCCTTTGGGTTATATAAATCCTTGTGTCACTTTAGCTGCAGGTGCTGCCTTTGGGTTATAAATCCTTTTGTTATCTTTTTTTTTCAATCACAGGTACGCTCGTAATTCTTAGATATAATTGAACACTCGCTTTTGTGTCAGTAGCTTACATTTCCCGTTGTCAGGATGTCTTTGGAGTAAACCGTGATATTATACTTGTGGGTGCCCCATCTCGTGTGTGTGTGTGTGTGTGTGTGTGTGTGTGTGTGTGTGTAAGTGCACCAACACATCCCGGGAGATGTGCTGATGAACACATATCCCACATCTGAGTTCTCTTAGGATTTTACCCATCTGGTGAACGAAATGACAGAATGACGACTTAACTCCAGCCTCCAGATGGAAAACATACATACAGGATCTGTTTCATGTACAAATTTATGGTGTTAAGAGCGTGTCTAATTTGACATAATTTTTATAGTATTTTTTTTATGTTCGTTTTCTTTAATAAGCTCTGTATAATTAGAGAGAATGTATATTTAGCCTTTTTTTTTGAACTTAAAATACTATGTTGAAATCATAGAATGTAATGTAAAGTAGTATGTGTTTTGTTATGGCTCTCATTTACATTTCTTATTGTATAGTAATTTATTTTTTTTTTTTTACAAAGTTTCGCTTACGTCTCATTTCCATTCGCATCGCCATAGTTCTCTCATTTCTCGTGCTCTTATCTGTGTCTTGCTTCACCCCGCTTGCCTCTTCCCCTGCCCGTGACCTCACCAAGCAGTTTTTTTTTTTTTTTTTTTTTTGCACTGAGGAGAAAAGAACACTGGGTGGTTTCGAATGTGCCGACTTCTAAAGTGTTTCGCGCTGGTGCTGTCACCTTATCTGTCGGAGGGCGAATGTGTGTGTGTGTGTGTGTGTGTGTGTGTGTGTGTGTGTGTGTGTGTGTGTGTGTGTGTGTGTGTGTGTGTGTGGCTGGCAAAGTCTCTCTCTCTCTCTCTCTCTCTCTCTCTCTCTCTCTCTCTCTCTCTCTCTCTCTCTCTCTCTCTCTCTCTCTCCACTGTGTCTCCTGCTTCGTCTCATGGGTTGCACGACCACTCTCCCTACTTTTGGACGTTCTTACGCTCTTTTGTCTTTGATTTATGTTTACTGAAACAGCAAGGGTAACTTAATGCCTCAGTTAAGGCGATTGTATTTACGATTGTATTTGTGTGTGTGTGTGTGTGTGTGTGGTATTAGGCACTGCACGATTTTTTTTTCCATTGTTGGTCGTCGTTTCTCTTCGTCGTCCTCCTCCTCGCCGTTTGCCGTGTCCTTCCTTCTCCGTCAGGACTCAATCCAACGCAGCTGTAGTGCTTCTTCTCTCATATATGCCTAGCGATCCTCTCTCTCTCTCTCTCTCTCTCTCTCTCTCTCTCTCTCTCTCTCTCTCTCTGGTCCTTTCCTCCTTGTGTTCGAGGCCCCACCACCGCCCCCCGCCCGCCCCCACGGCGTAGAGGCGCGGGCGTGCAGGCTCCGCTCCCCCTGGACTTATCATTCCTGCCTCAGGCTATATCCTGCTGCAGGAAGTTGGTCCAGGTTCCTCCCGTCACTTCTGATAGGAAATTTACATAGAGTAGCTCACACAGTGCTTCAGCCACCACCACCACCACCACCACCAGTGGATCACGTAGGACACGCCGCGTTAGGTGTTCCATGGTAATCGTGGCGACATAGATGGAGCGTGTGTATAATTTAGAAATATAAAGGGTTTTGAAACGTAGTTATTGAAATAAAGAAAGGTGTTTGAAATAGTTGGAGCAATAAAGAAAGGGGGTTCTGAAACGTAGTTGGAAAAATAAAGAAAGGCTTTTGAGACGTAGCATAATGCCAAAGACTGCTTGAATCACTGAACTGGTCGTGAGAAGAGAGGAAAAAAGTATAAGTACATTACTTATATCTTTCATACGAGATCGCCTGGTCACGAGGTTTCATGCATGAGCGAGGTAGCGTCAGGAGCATATGAATGAGCCTTAGAGAAAAAGATCCTCGCTTGGCTCCTACCTCTGTTCCCTCTTTTGAAGAGTACTACAGAAGGGGAGGGTTCCCAGCCCCTTACTCCTGCCCCTTGTAGTCGCCTTCTACGACACGCAGAAGGGTCGCACCGTCGCCAGTCTTACAAGGATATAAAGTGGATAATCCTTGTGATAACGAGTGATTGGTTCCTATGCCGGAGTGACAACAGTTGGTTCCTCATCACAGTCAACTGGGGCGCAAGGCTCGTCACAGCCAGCACTCTAGTGCAGCGAGAGTCTCCTACTCTCACTCCTGAAGGAGATGAGTAAAATGAAGGCTCGAGTCCAGGAAGGTTTTTGCAAGTCTTATAAGACAAAGAAAAACTTGTTTTAACCCATCGATCTTCCAGATCAACGTGATACCGGCGGTAATTTTTTGCCGAGTGGTGCACCGTTGTGTTGTAGCTGCGTACAAGGAGCTTCCATGACCTCCAAAAGGAGCATAGAGTGAGTAGGCCGGTAGTGTGGAGGAGCCAGGAGCACTACGGAGTCTGTGAGGAGTGGCGCACCGTTGTGTGTTGTAGCTGCGTACAAGGAGCTTCTATGACCTCCAAAAGGAGCATAGAGTGAGTAGGCCGGTAGTGTGGAGGAGCCAGGAGCACTACGGAGTCTGTGAAAAGTTAAATAACCTACCAAACCTTTTACGAGGGAGAGTGGTGCCTTGTGTCGGAGGAGGTGATAGATAATAAGGAATTAGTCTGGGCTGGAGTCAGCAGATCATGAGGTATGTCATGACGGTTATCTCCCCCCCCCCCCTTTTTTTTTTTCCCCCTTTTACTTCTGCTGACGTAGCCAGCCAGCTTCCTGATTCGTGGTGCGGTTAGAGAGGTTGAATGGCCGTAGACCGGAAGGTCGGGGGGAAGCTGTCATGTCCTGATGAACGCCGATTATTGTTTTACGATGGGGTTGGCTGCCACGGGAGTTGATGATGCCGCCACAAGATCCCGGGAGAGGGAGGGAAAACCATGAATGTTACAGCAGATACATACGAGGTGATTGGGTATAGAAATGGGACATCTTTAGATGGGAAAAGAGGATGGAATGTCAAGGGGGGGAGAGAGGAGGAGGAGGAGGAGCGCTCTGAAGCGAATGTAGATTGCTGGTTTATTGAACAAAGGAATGAAAGTAAAAGTGTTAATTTGCATGTTTGGAGAGGGGTTGCTATCAGGGGTGGTGGAGCCTACTGCGGTGTGTGCCTGTGATACACTGGACGGGTGTTTATTAGAATGCAAACGGTTCATGTTGATGCTCGAGAGGGTGGACTCGAAATTAAGGGAAGGGACGGAGTGAGGCTTAATGAAATTCAGAGGAGTCAGGGGTACAAGTGGTGAGCGGTTGATAAAGCACACACACCTTCATGGCGAAGCGGAGGATTAAAGGACTGGAAGGGAGGCCATTGACGGGGGAAAAAAAAAAGACGATAATGGTAGGTGGTGTAGGGTAAGGGGCCTCTAATGGGGAGGAAAAATGTCACCTGTGATTGTCTTCTGTGTTGAGTGATACATCATCCTGGTGTGGCTGTGGGAATATCTGCTGCACGTAATGTCACATGACTTCATAAGTACTGCATTACTGTCCGCAGGTGGGAAGTTAGGTTATATCATTTCGTATATTATCCTGCAGACAGTGTGTGTGTGTGTGTGTGTGTGTGTATTGGAAATGTAATGCCTGGAAATATATATATATATAATTCTATTCATGGATTTTTTGTACTTATAGTAATCTGCTACTGGTCATAATGTATTTGTTGTGAATTTCCTTTGAATGAGTTGAGAAGAGGATAGACGAAGTATGACATAGAATTAAAAAAAATATGAAATTTAAGTCTGATTTAAGATTTGGTGAGCGTTTGAAAAGTTTGGCTGTTGTGTACCGCTGTGGGAACGCACGGGGTGAGGGAGGTGTCGGGGTGTCAGCAGTTTGTCAGACACATTGGGTTGTAGAATTCAGAGGAACATATGTTGTTCATCCTTAACGACATCCAGAAGATAACAAGCTGTTGTATCTCCCACTGATACTCTCCTTTGCCCTTTGTCTGGGGAGGGAGATCGTGTATTTGATATGATTACGAGAGAGGGTGAAAAAAAAAAATGATGTGGGCTTTGAATAAGAAGGGCTGCAGGTCAGATATTTCTTACTTCCCTGGAAATGGAATAGCCTACGAGACGAGACGGTATTTAGCATTCATTAGTCTTGGAGATGAAAAGCTGTAGCTGCTTGGAATTAGAATCTCCCTGGCGTGAGGGTGCTGTCATCTACGAGGGTGCAGAGGGGCGAGGCCATCCCGTGACATCGAGAAGTACTTACGTTAAGGCGCATGAGACGCCGTTCCTCGGCGCTCCATTAATATGTACAGCGGAATGCACTCAGTGCGCATAATAGGGGTTGCGAAGGAGAGTGAATGGGAGCGAGTGTGAGGAAGGGAGGCGGGGGTCTGTCGCCGGTGTCACAGAACACGTCAGGGCCAAGGTGGAGGCTGCTCCGGACGGCCTAAGCTCAGGTGCTAGTTTAAGGAAGTTGTTTTAAGGGCTGACCATTCACTGCCCCGCTGGCAGTAGTGTAGGTGCTGTACCGAATACTCGCGTAGAGGATGTGTATAGTTGGTCTCGTCGTAACATCTTGAGTAAGAAAGTACGAGCCCCTTGAGGCATGACGATGCGACCCATGGGAATGACGGACTGGGCCCTGTGCTGACCCATAAGGGTCAAGGTCATAGGCCAGGCCATCGTAAGCAAAGGTCGTGACCTATGGCACCGTGCGAAGTATCCTTATGGAGTTGCGTATCGTAGAGGTTCAGCACAAAGGACGTGTTTACCTCCTTAAACCACCTACTGTTTTCGGTTCACCACCTTAAACCACCCACTGTTTTTAATCAAGTGAGACTATTTTTAATCAGGTAAACCAAATTCTGTTGCATCTTCCTTTAACGACCATTCCGTTCACTCCTAAGTCTGCCATGACAGTAATCAGCAAACGGTTCATCGACTCCATGCGCGTGGATGGCCCTTTGAAAAGCGCGTTTCTTCTTTCTTAAAACGGGAAAAGCCTCCTTCATTTCGGTCTTCTCTAGTTGAGTGTGCTTCTTCAAAATGATTCATTGAGAGTCGTCAAATGGTCGACCAGACGTCACCCAGATTATCTCGCAGAAACTGTAAATATTTTAATACAGAACCCATAGACAAGGGTCTTGCTACTAGACCTGAACACGAATATTGCATAAGAACAAGACAGGACGCCTCCCTTGTTGTTTGTCAAAATTCACTTTAGCTTTTGTCACGTAATTGTATAACTTTCATAGATCACATGTGTTGAGATAGTAAGAAAACAAGAGGTGGCGCCCCACCTTAACTCCATCATTGTCAGGTAATTCTGTGTCCCCCAACCCCAGCTTTAGCTTTCACAGCCCACGACACGTCCTGATACTTGAAACGTCAAAAGCTTTTTTACACTTACACCTGCTTTGTTCTAGGTGTAAGTGTATACACCTGAGGAGAATGAAAACAGCTGAGTAAAGCTTTTAGATATATCTTATTTCAAGGACACAGTAGGACATTCTGGATGAGGAAAATCAAGAAGATTAGCATAATGTTACTTATTGGAATATATATGGTGTATGTAGATTCTGAACATCTTGTCATTCTGTCGTGAACGGGCTTTCTCTTGCCTGAAACACACTTTTGCTGTCGATTCTCGCGTTGCATAGGCTGGACACAGCCATGACCTGGGTGTTTGGGCTTGTGTAAGCGGGTCCTTAACAAGTACGTTTCTACGTCCGTTCATCTATACCCATGTAGTACTCAGTTTATTTTGTTATTTTATTTTCTATTCGGCTGGATACCGTGGCCACAAGTAGGTATCTGTCGTTCATCATAGTGCACTACGCAGATTAGCCAATGATAGAGATTACATACACTAGGTACTGAGTTGTTCTTTCTTAAGGGGAATAAGTCGTATGGTGACTACAAGTAAGGTGGCTAAAACGTCACTGACTCATCAGTGCTGCATCACACATTTCTGTGACGAGTCTCACAGATAGGAAACACACACACACACAAACAAAGCCACCAGCGCACAGCCTCCCCTCCAAACACCGACCTTTAACTTCCCCCCCTTCACAAATACAAATTCCCCGCTTATCACACTCAAACACACAACAGTGTCCCTTGCACACACAATAACAAGTGCTGCCTTCTGACGTCCCGCTCTTCCCCCTCCAGGTTTTCATCTCTCTCTCTCTCTCTCTCTCTCTCTCTCTCTCTCTCTCTCTCTCTCTCTCTCTCTCTCTCTCTCTCTCTCTCTCAGCCCATTCACTCTTTCCACCCACTCCACACACACACTCTCACCACCTGACTCACTCACGTCCACTCACACAACCGCGCTGTCGTACAGACTCACACCCATCCATTCCCACTCGCATCCATAGAAGAAAGAAAGAAAGAAAGAAAGAAAGGAGGAAGCAGTCCTACCCTCTTAAATCCACACTCATGTGGTCCCTTCGTTAAACATCGACAGATACTTCTCTACCATGGTTTTACTACCACCCCCCCACACACTCTAGACATAAATGGAGACTCCACACGGACCAGCGGCAACAACAGCAGCACTGGGAATGACCAGCAGGAGCAGCCGCAGCAGCAGCGGCAACAGCATCATTCATTAGCAGCAGCGGCAGCAGTATCTAGTATTAGCAGCAGCAGCAGCAGTAGCAGCAGCAGCTGCAGCATCGGGAGCTAGGACAAGACGCACACGCCCCGACGCTGGACAGCCTTCTTGCGGCAGAAGCACTTGAGCACAGCATCACGCCCCCTCTGGCAGGAGGCGGCCCCCAGGTGCCGCGGACAGCCGCCCTTGGTGCACCGCCCACCTGCGACAGGAGACACGCAGTCAGACCTCGTTAGTCTCACCTGCGGGAGGAGGCGCAAAGACCCAGACCTGTATACTTGACGTCACTGACCCTGACAACACATGCACGTAAATCCTCAACACACTAACAGGGTTATCAGCTCTATGACCAAGGGGACTGAGCTCTTCAGAAGGAGGTGACACATGGTGCCCGGAATACAGGGGGATAAACGTGGAGGTATTTATGATGGCCTACAATGTTGTGTGGTGGAGTGGGAGGAAGCAAAACTTTGAAGCAGTGACTATTTATGTCTGTGTCTAGGCTGCTTGCAACTTCTTTGTCAGCTAATTTTAGAGGTTGAGGGTCAAGGTCATAGTTGATTTTAAAGGTTGAGGGTTAAGATCATTGTTGATTTTAAAGGTTGAGGGTCAAGGTCCTAGTAAATTTTAAACGTTGAGTCAAAGTCATAGTTGATTTTAAAGGTTGAGGGTCAAGGTCATTGTTGATTTTAAAGGTTTAGGGTCAAGGTCATAGTTGATTTTTAAGGTTGAGGGTCAAGGTCACAGTTGATTTTAGAGGTTAAGAGCCAAGGTCATGTGTGAATAAATGTTACGGAATGCCTTTGTACATAGTACCTGTAAAGACTTGTGGACTGATTTTTGACGAAACCTTAGCTACACACACATACACATACACAATACACTGAGTGCTACACCTGATTAATTTTTGGAGGTAATTGGGTCAATGGTTAAGGTCTTGAGGTGATATTATCGTCAGAGAACTACAGAATTATATGCACGAGATAGAAAAGGAGTATATAGATTTTGTCAGATACAAATGGTTTCTTCACCAAGAATTTTATTTCGAGATGAAAAAAATTATCAAATTTACGGATAGGTTTTTTATTAGAATTTTTGTTAGATTCTTTTTTTTTCATTAGTCGTGATTCCATGGTCCCATCATGGAGGGTCGATGGTGATAAAGGGATGGGATTTTTTTTTCTGTTGTTGATTTTGATTTTATTATGATACACCTGCAGCTTATCATGCCAGGATACCACATGTCGACTGACCTACAAGGAGTAGTAGGATGAACGCCTCTGTCTGGCGGAGCGGGCTGTTCTATCCGGGACTCGAACGCGCGTTCGTGTGATACAAAACGTTAAGTCAATCACCAACTTGCATCCTGATCATAGAACGTTCACTTGAGCTCGACAGCAGGACCCTTGGCCAAGGAGGGCGATGTGACCCTTTAGGTAACGACCTGGACCACAATGGTCAGGTCAAAAAGTCACCACGTGCCGATGGGGTCTACCTCCCTCACAGGCACACAACCACGGGGTTGTGGACCGTCGGCAGAGGAACTCCAGGTTTTGTTGTCAGGCTCGGGATCATAACACAACAGGATCCTCCGATCCTGATGCTCTTGGTAATCAAGGTTCATGTTCTCTCAACTCTTGCCGAATTCTGTTCCGACATGCGATACTGCCAATGATATAGATATTTTTTTTTCTTCCCTTCAACGTAAAAGCACTTACAGACGCATCAGATATAGCAGTCCTTTGTACGCCGACCCACTTTACGAACAAGGATGTTATCGTGGAAGTGATACTGTCCCGTACTTCTGGACACACGAATGGCTGGGTGTAATTACGAGAATATAATTGCTTCTGGTGACAGTGTCAAATAATTACCATGACTATCCCGCTGCAGGTGGCCAGTTTGTTAGTCCTGACGAGAGCTTTTATGGATTTTGGCTTCACGTATCTTGCCATTCTAACTCTTTATCCCCGCTGGTCTCATGTAATGCCCTGGCTGTAGTTTTATGGGCTAGTCGTGAAAATTAATGGCGCCAATACTGACTGCGACAACTTTTCCAAATGCATTGGATAAAGCGAGTGTGATGTACATTCTCAGATACGTTAGGGATGGTGAGTGTGGGAGGTGGTACGAGGGCAGTGGGTCAGGCCGGGCTTAGCGGTAACTCGCTGACCAATGCAGAGTTATATTACACGACATTTCGTGTCGTGTTTTCCTTACATCTGGATATAGTCTTATCTACCTTCAGACTGCACTGTGTGCATGGCAGTGTGCAAGGCGTGTTTTTACCGATGCTGATTCGTTTCAGGTGCAAGATAAACTTTCAGTCCATTTTTACCTTGAATACACTGTTGTTCTGGGATCAACTTGTTACTCTAAACGGGAAAAATTGAACGGCTAGAAAAGAACTAGAAGCCGTATGTCAGTTTTAGAATTTGAAGGGTTTGTTTACAGTAAAAGAAAATATGTGCGCATCTGCGAACTTTTTTCTCTTTTTTTATGGGGAGGCAGAAAGTTGTTTAACTATACTTTCTGGCCAAGCTTACAAAATTGATGCTGTTTTTCTGCAAGTTATATCTAAACAAATGTTTTTTTTCTTTCTGTTTAAAGTTAGTGTCTGACTCTGTCTTGCAGAGATATACCCTATTTATGAATAGAGTTCTAATGATGTCAGTAGTAATAGCGGTAAGAGACAATAGTATAGAAATAACAGGCTAAGAACAGATTCTTTTGCAAATCTAACACTGAACCGATTCATCTTATTCATCATGACATTCCCACAGCCGTGAAGATTATTACGAAACAGAATCCATCCTTCTCACACTAGACACTACAACTCCATGACATTTGTCACTTGGTCTCTAGTTTACAAAAGAAAAAAAAGAATATATATATATATATATATATATATATATATATATATATATATATATATATATATATATATATATATATATATATATATACTTCAGGATAACCCCAGGTGGTCTTGACTACAATGATACTCGAGAATAGTTATAAAGTCAGAGGCTTATACACCTTTGTTCTGGTTTAGTTAGGAGAGATATTATGAACAGGTACAGCGCCAGGAGATAACCGGGAAAACCATTCCGACTCGCTGTGCTGTAAGGGTCGGGGATAATCTGGTAGAGTTAGTAGGGTAAGAGGCTTAGACGTGATCAAGGTAAGAGAGAGAACGCTGAGGGTCGGATGTGCGGAGTTGTAGCTCAGGACAAGGATTCCTTAGTTCCGTAGGGTCCAGGGAAGACCTGATGCACATACCTCGGCGAAAGGGATGTGATTAGGGAGAGCGTTACCCGTCTATAATCAGGAATACTGGAATGATCCTTTGGGTAAACCCGAGTGATTGATGGGGTCAAGGAATGTATGTTTAGAGTAAAAGAATAATTACGAAGGTATCAATAGAGACATGGAATATTTAGTATGGTTAGGGTCAAAGATGCCAGGCTACATACAGGGACAGTGGTATCCAAGAATAGATGGGAATCAAGGTTATTGCAGCAGTATAAAGGCTGTAATATCATCCGGATGAAAGATTCTCGGAACAGATTAACGACAAGTATACTCAGTTTAGTGTCAGACAGTCAGGTATATTTGGGGCAAAGATGCCCATCATAAGAACAAAGATATCAAGCGTAGCTGAGGAGAAAGAAGATACTACTGTTTAACGAATTAAAAGAACATTTTCTGATAGATAAGGATAGGTATAGCTTATAGCAAGAGATGCGCAGCCATTCTCAAGGTCATAGATACGTCAGTAGTGGTAGAATTATAGATGAACAGATGGTGTCTACACACAGAACACCGAGCAATAAACAGGTACATATAGGAAAAGGTGGAAACAGAGGCTCCCAGGTGTGGGTAAGGACGAAGGTATATCACACAGACCCGTGCGAAGAATGATGTTCTTATCGTTGAGTGATTAAGGAGTGTAATTATTTCCTTTAAAGATGAAGTTTACTGTAGTATGTGGTTGACGTAAAGACAAGGTGTCCGTGCGGTAGAGATGTAGAATGTGGTATACAGCGAGCCTTCGACCTTTTGTCTTGTGGCGGAGATGTAGAATGTGGTATTATTTTGTCTCGTGGCAGAGATGTAGAATGTGGTATTGACCCTCTGAGATCGATGGTACTATGTATACAGTCACCCTCGACCTCCACGTATGTACGTGTCAAGGAAGAGGAGGAAGAGGAAGGGAGGTGTGCCCTCAGGTGCTGTCCTAGTGCCGGGGTGGCACCTAGGGGAAGGGGGCGGGAGGAGGGCGTGGTATACTGACCCAGTCTGGGGAGGCAGCGGCCGCGGAGGTCGATGAACTGGTCTGGGTCGCACGTGCACGTGCCCACCACCTCAGACACCATGAACCTGCAGAAGCTGAACTTGTTCACGGCGCGGCACTGGGCGTCGTTGTAGCACATGGCGCCTACACCGCTCGCTGCCGGCACACAAGACAGATTGGTTATATATATATATATATATATGTATATATATATATATATATATATATATATATATATATATATATATATATATATATATATATATATATATATATATACGCAACTTATAGAGGAGAGATATTAGATATTCCGTCATCATTACTGGTTAATGAGTTGGTGATGATTGGGGGAACTACTCACCGTGTATACAGGCCAGGTTGAGGTAGTTGGTGAGGGGACTGATGCACGTGCACACCGAGTTGTTGCAGACGGCATTGGGCGTGACCACCGTGCACTGGTTGTCTGACGTGCACTGCCCGCCCAGGATCTGCGGGTCCCATCACGGTGGAGAGAATGATTACGGAGGGTGAGGTGCGGGGTGGAGAGAGTGGTTACGGAGGGTGAGGTGCGGGGTGGAGAGAGTGGTTACGGAGGGTGAGGTGCGGGGTGGAGAGAGTGGTTACGGAGGGTGAGGTGCGGGGTGGAGAGAATGGCTACGGAGGGTGAGGTGCGGGGTGGAGAGAGTGGTTACGGTGGGTGAGGTGCGGGGTGGCGGAGGTGGGTGGACTCGACCCGGGGGATTAGGACGGTGAGAGGGAGTTTAGGGGGGGGGGGGAGAGGATATCGTACGTGGAGGGTGTGTGGGGGAGCCAGAGACGCAACAGGAGGGATGAGATGAGCAAGTACAGCGATGAAAACCCATCATTCAGTAGAATTTGCTCTGGTATTTTGAGGAGTAGATTATACAGCAAGACCGGTAAACCGGTAACGACCGCTGATCGGTAGTTAGCCAAGAACATGCAAGCAAAAATTTCATGCAGGGATATACAAGACAAGGACAGCCAATGGTAGGGTAACATGTATACATAACCAACACCTGACTACACATCACAAACAAATACATACCCATATACCTACGAGTTACCTACGTAAACAAGCAGTGTGTACCGAAACAATCGCCTCCTTTGACGAACAACAACAACAGACCCGGTCGCTTTACCCTCCCTGCCCGGGTCGTTTCCGAGCGACAACACTGACCAGTAGTGTATACATCGGTGTGAAGGTGAGCGGGTGAGGCTGTTTGCTACACGTCCACACCAAACCTTGTGCTACCGCTTCGCTTATTATGGGATTTTAATACATTAATAGAGGTAAGAGGCTTTTGACAACTAATGGAAAAGACGTTTGCCTTTTTTTTTTCTAATGATTACACGGTGGAGAAAAAAAAAAACGGGATTGTCAGTGATCAGAATACATTTTGACTCGCGTTATTATTAAAACTGTTGACGCTGGGTTGTGGGATAAGGGAGGAATGTTTGCACAGGCAACAGACATATTAAGCCCGGATTACTCTGTGCCCTGACCACTGTGTGGACTTGGCCACTAGTATTTCTCATGATGTAGCGTTAATGTTATCACTGTGTTGGCTGATCACTTGGTATTTGAGTCTTAATGAAGACATTCACAGTCTGCTTTAAGTTAGATGGTATTTGAGTCTTAATGAAGACATTCACAGTCTGCTTTAAGTTAGATTACGAATATTAGAAAATTTTAAAAGTTTTCTATTACTTATGTAGTACACATTCTTATGTATAGGGAAATGTTGAATACTTGTTTTTTAATACTGACTACTATTTCTATCGTAATACAGTCATTCGATTGTTAGCAATACGTTATGCGATTGTCAGAAGGCGAGACACAGACCCATATAGAAAAATAGTCGCTACCACGCACACACTATTTCTCAGAGAGCTGCATGAGGATTGTATTCAATAGGAAAATGATTTACATACAGTGACGTTAAGACGAAGTATCCCTGACGCTGCAAACACGAAAATGTGTCGTGTAAGAGAGTAACACAAGACGTAGAATCTTTTCGTCATACGAAAGCCAGGTACAGTGAAAAGCTTCTGACACCTGTGTACTAGAGATACGAGTTGCGTGTGTTGTGGGAGACGCTGGAGGGATACGTGTAGACGGTATAAGCAGAGGCACAGTCAGCAGCATATTGACGACATGCAAGCACAAACGGATACGGACGCATGATAAACGGATGCAGACGCGTGACAAACGGATACAGACGCATGATAAACGGATGCAGACGCATTACAAACGGATACAGACGCATGACAAACGGATGCAGACGCATGATAAACGGGTACAGACGCATAATAAACGGATACAGACGCATGACAAACGGATACAGGCGCATGACAAACGGATACAGACGCATGATATACGGATGCAGACGCATGACAAACGAATACAGACGGAAACAAACGGCCACAGACACGTAAGACAGACGGATCCCGACTAGAAGAAAGGGGATGAAATTACACATGTAAGGCTGACCTGTGTTTCCTCGCAGCCAGTGGGGCCCCAGGTCCTCGGGTACTCACAGATGCATTCGCCCCCGCGACACACCGATCGCTGCAGTGGCAGTGGGTGGCAAGCGGTGAGTCAGGCATCGTAATAGGTCAGATTTCAATGGGTGACAGCTAGTGTGCCAGGCTCGTGAGAGAGGCTCTCTCTGGCTATAGGTGTGGTAGGTGATTGTATAGGTGGGGGACTAGTGGTTAATAATTGGATATTAAAATGTGTGACGACGGTGGAGTGTGGCGAAAGAAGGAGCGTTTGGCTGAGTTGGCGGGGGCGCACAAAAGAGGGAGTGTGGCGTGGCCGCAAGTGCAGTACATAATGTAAGGGGGTCACTGGAATCTACTTAGTGTTATGCAAGAATCATGGAACAGACTGGCGAGTTGGAGGCTGCGAGCGTTGCAGGCTACCTCACTCTAGTGCCTCACATTAAAAGGAATGGATTTGTGTATGCTCATGCGTCGACCCAGAGTCGTCAAGTTAACCTTAAAGCGTTAGACTTTCTGAGTTGACGTTGGGTTTCTGTGTCTTTGAAGAGCAAGTAGTATGTCACCTAATGTTCATAGATTTGTTTTTTATTATGTGTGTGTAATTGTAATTTTAACCTCAAGTTAAGATATCAAGATAGATTTGGACACGGCTGCAGTCTCAACAGTATTATGCTGTAGGGGAAGAAATGGTTAGATTTCTCATTTGATATAAAACCACGTTTATTCGACATATTAACAATGATATTGATGAAGATGCTATATGAAGAGGCTAATATGATGTGCTACGTTAATCTATGACCTGATATATTACCCTTTGACATAGTCAGTCGAGTGGTAGACGTCACTGAAGGCATCATCACTTGGGAGACGATGCAGGATGGACAATTTTACCTCGTCACATATTCACAGTGAGACCTGTTATAACGGCCATCGAGGCTAGTTAACGTGCCACGACCAGTATCACTAGCATAATCCACGACCTAGTGAGTCCAGCTCACCTCAAAAATGCAGTCGGCGTTGGAGACACACTGGGTGAGCTGCGGCCCGGCATTGTTGGGTGAGTGGGTGATCCACGTCCCCGAGGGCGGCTGGGTGGACGGAGGCGTGGTGGAGGTTGTGGTCACGCTGCCTGCAGGGGGTGAGACGGGGGAAGATGATGTACACTGTGGTACTGTCGGGGTGCATGTCGGTCGAACGGTGTGGGAGACGTTGCATCATGAGAATATTCAGATGCCGGGGTTAGGACTAGAGGTTTGGTGCGGTGGAAGTCAAGATTACGCACTGTGGTGTCTGCGGTAGATGTGGTGGTTTTATACACAGAATTTGAGGGTTTATGCAGCAGTACCGTATAAGGTTCAGGTGAAGACAGATATGAGAGGGACACACTGTAGATTGCCCGGCCGTGACGATTGTCTCGCTAGCGTAGCAAAGTTAGTGTAGTTTATCTTCTATTTTTATGATTTCTTTTTAGTATTGACAAGAATAGGCGGTATAAAAGTTGGACCCAGTGTGTGGGACGTCGTATGTTGATTTTGGGCGTGTCATATGGGTCTCGAGAGATTGGGTGCTAGCCAGCCTGCAGCACATCCGGATGAACTGTCAGGGTTCGAGGAATCTGCCTCGTGATTCACTTGAGCTCACCCGACCTGGACGATTTGTTTTGGCTTGTTCTCTACCAGCTGGGGCGAGGCATGGCTGCCTCCCATGTTAGGCCGGGAGGGGAAGGTTGGTGGCAACTGTCATCATTGGGGAATTGATTAGCTATTGTCTGGAGAATGGTGATGTGGGAGGGATGGAGGAGGAGAGGACCTGTCCCTCTGTCATCACGTGGGAGGTAGGCAGGAACGCCCTGCTGGCTTGGGCCTCTCCCTGACGCTACTCCTTCGGGACGGATGGACTTTGATGTTTTTCCTCATGTTATTGGGGGGGGTGGGCGACCTGTTGACCTGCTGTCATGGAGAGCTAACCTGTCTGGGTATATCCGGCTATAATCCCACTGGGCTGGGCTCAGGGCTATATAGTCTAACTTGGGAGACTTGTATCTAGGCTGGGGAGAGAGAGAGAGAGAGAGAGAGAGAGAGAGAGAGAGAGAGAGAGAGAGAGAGAGAGAGAGAGAGAGAGAGAGAGAGAGAACTTTTCTAACCTGAACCTCTGACATGTAGAGCCAGCCTTGGATTTTCACAAGGTACATGGAGAGAAGACGTGTTCCATGTGGTACCTATTATGGCAGGGGGAGGGAGAATCACTCAGGGATGGCCAGGACGCAGCATGACCTTGGGCAGTGGGGTGAAAAAGGGGAAGAGATACAAGAGAACGGAGGTGGCGGCGCATCCTTCTGTAGTGGGTGGCTCTTGGAAGGGCGAGGTGAGTGATGGATAAAGGGGTAATTGGCATATATATAAAAAGATGAATACAGTACGGTAGGAGTTCTAGTCCTTTATTGAAACTTTAAATGTTTCACTCAAGAGATCCGCTTCATCAGGTGTATATGATTTGTATACAGTATATAGTGGGTTCTGAAACCGTGAATTTCATCTGTGAAACATGTAGTGTAGGGTAAAAGTTTCAGTAAGCCATTTAGACTCCTGCTGAATTGTGATTATCCTTAAGCTGCAGGAGCCTCATTAAAGGAGGGTTGTAACATTAAAGAAACATATAGTTTACCTTAAAAGTTCAAGTTCTGGGGCAGAATGCATTATTCACCCGTAGTTTAGCATCTGTCCAAATTGTATGTCATGAATTTGCATACACGTACCCATGAAGGTTTGTTAATACCATTAGGGAAAACTTGATGCATATATTTTTGTCATTGTTGGCGAAAGGGTCGTCCCCTCAGAGTCCCGAGCCTTTCTAACCCACAAGTCCTCCAAGAAGGAAGAGATAGTGCCAGACTCGTCCCCTGTGAAATTTTTAGATTCTTACCAACCCTCGCCATCCAGTCCCCACCGTCTACCGTCACCCTCTTCCCCCGACACACTTATGACTTGTAGCAACTCTTGTTCTCGCTGGGTCGCGTTCGCTGGCCACCAAGCGGCCACTGCCTTCTGGGGGAGTCTTCTGCCCCTCGAAAGTCCAATAACCATCGGGAGGAGTCCGCTGCTCTTACAGGAGGAGTCCGCTACCCCACGGGAGTTGTTCGTCTTCCCTTGAGGGACTGTTAGCCCTCGGGAGGAGTACGCTACCCCCCTCAGGAGTGACACTCCCACCGGTTCAGTGAGACGCTCCTCCTGAGATGTGAAAGTATTGTTTTCTCCTAACGGGGAAAAGGTTATTATTACCCCATAATGTCCGCGTCTGCCAGGAAGGGAGAGATTGAAAAAGAGGAGCCCGCCAACCAGTACTGTTATATTCCGAAATGATAATGTAATGAATGAAGATTGACCTCAAAATCTCTTGTCCAGATAACTTGTCATCAAAACGGAATGATTGTATCTGTAACTTCTGCAGAAGGCGCGCGAGAAAAAAAAAAAAAAAATGACGTCAGGAGCGCTCTGTGTTTGAAGGGATGGGAACAGCTGCTTTAAGAATACACAATGTGAAGGGAATTTCCACGTTGGTTGGTGGAGACTAAAGGTCTGACGTGGTGACCATGCACAGTATCATGCCCTCTCGTTGGGAACACTTCCACTGTCATAACTCCTGGGCTTCCGCGACTCGAGAAGCCACTGAACTTTCGGGTTTACATCAGGAGTAAAAAGAATGACTTTTTTTCATAGTTTAATCTGTGAATATGCCTCTGACAGTATCAAAACCCAAGGGAATTCATTGGAGTTTTTAGATTTGAATTTTTGAAGACTTGAACGGAACTGCTGAAGTAATGATATTTTCATGCTCCGGAGACCCTGAAGTCAGACGTCAGGCGAGACGGAGCACAATGACGGAGGTGTAATCGTAGACGAGACTTGTGTTAGTGTAGAGGACGCGATCGCAGGAATATCCCTACCGTAGAGTTTACCGCGAATGTTCCTTTTTTTTTTTCCCCCTTTTTCTATATGAATCGCAGGCATTTTTACGATAACCATTGGGTTAAAGAACAAGCGATCTTCAGGCGTTACATTAGCGTTAATCATCATCGTGTTTAGCTAAGCCTTCAGGATCCGAAAGGCAGATGAAAAATACGAAATATAGGAACCCGTAAAATGTGTAAGAAAAAGATTCCCACTTGTCAGAATTGAGAAGCGGAAGAAGGCCAAGTCATGACCAATGGAGCAGAAACTTCACTCGACGGGAACCTCCACCTGGGATTGCCCTCCACTCACACCCCTGATCCTGGACTTGCAAAGCTATATATATATATATATATATATATATATATATATATATATATATATATATATATATATATATATATATATATATAAAACTTCAGCGTTTCCCTTGTGAGGTTGAGCCACGAACCACAAGGAATGGCTCCATTTGCTCACGTCTTCTCTTTAGCTGTCATATATAGAGCCACAAAACCAAGAGATCCCTATCCACAGCCAAGCCCTACAGACCTTTCTGTGGTGTCCCCTTCCATCAATAAATCAAACAGCTATGGTGACCTTCTCACACTAGGCCTTACATCAGACCCATCTTCTTACTCGCGCACACGCCGTGCTCTATAGATAGAGACAATTCAATACTTCTAGTTGCTCTCTTCCCACGCCATATGGCGGTAACAGTTATCACAAAGCACCTTCATGTACTCATACATCAGTATTGGAGCTGCGCCTCGTTGGTCCCGATCTTCATAAAATTCTCCTATGCTGTGGAGTTAGCATTGCCACCGCAAGTTGAAACACCAGAAAGACTGGCAGAATGTCAGTTAATTTTGATTTTGTGAAACTACTGCAGAATCCGAGCAGCGCTTAGCACCGTGCGAGTCAGGGAGCAAGTGGCCAAGACCCTACAAGTTCGATCAGACAGCGATTAGAGTTCAGTATTGTTCATGGTAGAGGAGGCTGTACAGCAAGCGTTGGTCCTTGTCAGGAGTGGATTGACCCGAGTCACGAGAGGCTAGCGTCGAGGTGTCAGGGATTGTGGTGATAGGCGAGTGAGGATGCGGTGGGAGGGAGATAGAGTGGGATTAATGTGGGAGGAAGAGGTAAAGATAGGCATTGGGGTTAGGGTTGGAGAAGGAGAGGCAGGGAGGATCGGAGGGTTGGGGAGTTTGTCGCGAGAATTTTGAACGTCGTGAGGTACGAGTCTGTCAATTTTCTATCGACTGGCAGTCTTAGAGTTCACAGGTAGTGTTGGGAGGGAACCTTACCTCATCTGTCTCTATTTCTGTTAGTCTGTCTCTGTGTCTGTCCGCTTTTATATCTACACACACACACACACACACACACACACACACACACACACGGAGACAGACGTCATCACGTACTGTGGTTGAGAGTGAGGGCGCACATGAGCTCGTGGTGCTCCGGGAAGCGGGTGCAGTCGAACTTGGAGGGCCAAGAGAGACCCAGCTCCGTCATCATCTGCTCGCAGCCCTCCCGCGCCTGTCGGAGAGAAAAGGGGCAGGGAGGGAGGATGTTAGGACGGTAGAGGATGTAGGAGTGGGCCATACAGGTAGAGGAAAGGTGTGAGGGGAGGAGGACGTGGGGAGGAGTGCAAGGCGTGGGGAGAGGTGGGGGACAGGGGCCAGCGTTGGGAGGGGTGTAGGGCAGGGATGAGCGTGGGAGTGGTGGCAGGGGAAGGTGGAGGGGGTGGACGTAGTAGGGAGGGGAAGGTGGAGGGGGTGGACGTAGTAGGGAGGGGTTAAAGGCAGGGTTGGACGTGAGGAGGGGTGAAGGGCAGTGTAGGGGGAGGATTAATACCGGTTTAGGTCATGTGTTGTACAGGAAATAACACACTGAAATATATACCTAGGGAAAATACTGCGAAAAATAGACACAAATGCAATTATATGTAAGAATTCATTTCACAGAGAAGTATTACAGTATTGGTAAAACTATACAGAGAACATTTGGTTCAGAGAGAAATAGTATTTGTAAAATGTTACATGAAATAATGGATTGTGTGTGTGTGTGTGTGTGTGTGTGTGTGTGTGTGTGTGTGTGTATGTGTGTGTGTACTGGCTGGGTTTGTGCTTGTATGTGTACTGACTAGGTCTGTACGGTACGATATTGCACCAGAGTACATCAGCTCCTGTACTGAGTGTACCACGATGCTTGCCCATCAGAGTGTGGTCCGATGCCGGCCACGGTACATCATCTCCAGTATGACACCAACCACGATAGTTGGCCATCAGAGTGTGGCCACAGAGAGCGTATATTATATACTCACTTGGAAGACTTACCTGGGCGGCTTTACTAACGTTTTAATGTTTTTATTTTCAGTCACCTTTGCAGGAATCGGTACGTTTTATTTTATCGCTCGAACGTACGATCATTGGCTTATCCCTGTTAATGTATTGAGAGAAAACGAGAGAATAAGATCAAAATGAGAACGAGATGATAACGTGATGAGACAACCAAGGGAATCGTAGAGAGCGAGACAGGGCGAGAAGTCGAGGCGGAGAATCACCTTCAGAAAATGTGAAGGCGAGATGGTAAATGAGAGGCTGATTGATGCAGTGTGGGGAAGGGTGAGGCAGTCATGCGGGTCATGAAGCGTCGGCTAATGACTCATAAAAGTAAGTCCATGAATATGAAGGCTTATAATGGCTCATGATGTATTCATTATTCCCTGATCTTCACGCACTGAAAACTCATATCAGATCGTAGCTTCCGCCCAAGTTATACATTTCATTAGCAAGGTACAAACTCTTGAAATGTGCTTTTCCATTTTACTTTTTTTTTTTTTTTTTTTAAATTTGTGAAGTGCTTAAGCGTAAAATTTTGTTCAGTACTAAACCTTAGCATTTTAGTACGTTCCAGACACGACATAAAGTTTTGTAAAGTGGTGACGTCATAATGGTGCTATTAAGAGCCAAATATTATTTGACGAAATCTATCGGGTCAACAGTGAACTTTGTTACACTTGCCCCTGCGATGTCTGGCCAAGCGTAAGCCAGGTAACCAGTTTATACACCAATCCCTAAAGGGAAGGACGAACAGCTAGGTTGACTATGGACCGACTGCCGTAACCAGGATTCGAACCTGTGCGTTCATCCCCGTCGGCCCTTGAATTCCTTACGTTCAGCAACTCTACTCTAACGGCTGCACTGTACTTTGTGTCTTCGTTGATGGTGTGTGTGTGTGTGTGTGTGTGTGTGTGTGTGTGCGTAAAGTACGGGGAGGGAGTTTTGCAATCGTAGGGCCCCATTTCTTGAACTTTCTCATCAAAGTGACTTGGAAACTTTGTTTTGATGAAATTACGTCTCACTATTTTCCCCTCTAATGTAGACAAATGTTTGGCCTTTAACTTCTCTGTGTAGATCATCTCTCTCTTCAGTCTTTATTTCATCCTTGTTTTCCTTCTCTCTGTGACCAAACGTGAGAGTCAGATTCTGTTTTTAGCCAGTGATTTGATGAATGTTTCCTTATCCATGTAATATTTGTGAGCAGAGAGCTTGTGTCCTTTACCGTGCTTCTCACAGGAGAAACCCTGGCAGTATATCAGGTATGATGTCGTCTCCCAAGTCCCTCTCTCGCACACAGGTATAATGCCGTCTCCCATCATACCTAGGTATGATGGCATCTCCCAAGTCCCTCTCTCGCACACAGGTATAATGGCATCTCCCAAGTCCCTCTCTCGCACACAGGTATAATGGCATCTCCCAAGTCCCTCTCTCGCACGCAGGTATAATGTCTACCAAATCCCTCTCTCGCACACAGGTATAATGTCGTCTCCCATGTCTCTCTCGCACACAGACTCCCTGCACCTTCTTACAGTCGTGCTGAACTGAATGATATTTTACACCGGTGTTCTAAAGTCTGTTTGTTTAGTCCTTTCTACTTCTGTTCTCCCTCATATAGAAAATATTAATTTTTCCCTCTCTAGTCATCAACCCAAATATTCAACACGCTTTCCTGTACATCACGTGGTCATGCTTGTTTGTCTATCCCATCGTTTGACTGACACTCTGGTTTCAGATGTTAATTGGCAATTTACACAGTTCTCTTCTCATGTGATTTTTCTTTAGCTGGAAATTATCATAATGTTTGTTTGTAGCGAAATAAAATGTTTTGAGGTCCATTGACGTGGGTGAAATAAAGGAAGGAACGAAGACATTGAAACGTTTTTCTCTGTACGAAATAAAGATATTTTCCATTCTGGGAGGCAAGTATCTGCACTTCTCACACTGGCTTATTATTGTACTCTACCCTGGCAGATCCCCAGTCTCACCTGGGAATCCAACGCTCGTACCCGGCCCAGGGAATTGGATGGGGGGACTCTCCCCCAAACCCCCTAACCTCCCTTAGCTAATGAGCTTGGCTGCGCCCCGTGTGCCACGGCAGAGTTGGGAGTGGGGGGCGGGGGAGGGGATGTGTATGTCTTACCTGTTTACAAAGGAGGTGGATCTTACCTGTTTACAAAGGGAGCGACAAGGCGGCAGGTGGAAGCCGTAATTGGTACAGACGGGCATGTAGAGCGCACACAGGAACTCACGCATCACCTCCGAGCACTCCAGCTGGCGTGCAACAAAGTTACCTTGTGGGTGCTGGCGAACACAAATGCTTCACATTAAGTCGAAAGAAAACAATTGACTTGTTGTATCGATGCATGGATGGCTAGAAGGGCTCTGAAATGCTAAGAAGTGGGACTGTGGCTACAGAGAGGTCGCAGGCTGGCGAGGAGAGAAAGTACAAGTATCTATGGAAAGCCTTTGACTTAGGGAGAAAGAGACATGCCCGGGGTTCATACAAGAAATAAGATGAGAAAATAAGTGAGAGGAATAATTCTGTGCTTTTAACTCGATGATGAACATGTAGGTAGTTAGACATAAACGCTTTCACAGCAGAATTCGTATCCCATCACAGACATACAGCACACAGCTTCGAATACAAGCCTTCCGCCACATGAGCAATGTGCCATCACACAGCACACGGCTCCAGCCACATCTCACAACCCTCCGCCACACAGCTTTCTACACAGGGGACACAGCCTTCCACAGTATCATAGTCTCCCACCACCACAGCACTTGGCTCTAACCACGTGGGACATTACCTCTTACAAAGTTCACAGCTTCTCTTTACACAGCACAGTCTGTACACCAAATTACACAGCACACACCTTACCACAGCATATCGTACCGCACATCACATCCCACCACACAGCACACAGCCCGCCACATCCCACCACACAGCACACAGCCCGCCACACTGCACCACACAGCACACAGCCCGCCACACTGCACCACACAGCACACAGCCCGCCACACTGCACCACACAGCACACAGCCCGCCACACTGCACCACACAGAACACACTCCACCACATAGCACAGCCCGCCACACAGCAGGCACCGTCGAGACACTTCGGCCTGACTGCCAATTCATGAAAGGAATCTTGCCCGCTCAGCGAACATTGATTTATATCCCTCCCTTTTTCTTCCATCCCTCATCTTTTCCAACGATTCTGTGCCTTTCACCCGTGATTTTTTTTTCTTTCGTGTATAGCCTTTCCCATTTTCTTAGGATATGTCTTCCCGAGTTTCCCGCCGTTTTGAAAATTTCTACTTTACCCCGTCCATCAGAAAACCATTTTCCAGTTATTCTCGCCTCCCTTATTTTTCTTTCTCCTTGTCTCCATTCCAGCATTTTTTTCCCCCCTATCTCTTCTCTCTATCTTCTCCATCGTTATTGATTGGTAGAATAAATCGCGTGGTTTCAGTCTAATGAATCCTTTCCCGAGGGGAGATAAAAAAAAGTTTCCTAAACGAAAAATATTGAAGGAGATGGTAGAGACGATTTCCGCTTCGGATTATCTGCTGCGTCGAGTTTCTTTGTCGGGGAAGGCACGATTTATGTCGGCTCTTGTTTGCTAGCCTTCAGACGACGCTTTGCGCAAAAAGAAAAAAAAGCAACAAGGATGTGGACGTGAGCGCCCTACTTATCTTCCCAATGTGGAGAGAAAGTTTGTACAATAACATGGGAAAAAGGAACTACTTTCGCCGGCGGAGGGAACGGGCGGTTAGGAGGAGGAAGCTTAGAGCCAAGTTGCAGTGGTTCTCGAAGCTCGGAGGTGTAGTCTGCGGCCGTCGCCTTACATCCGAATGTGTTCGTAGGTTCACAGGAGTTTGGTCATGCGGATCGTCCGGTCTGTAGCGAGCGGCAGTACTTTACTGTGTGTACCTCACCATTTATATGTAGTTATATGTTCTAGATGTTAGCTAAAAACGGATACACTAGACGTCGACCAACGGGCCTACTGTTGGTTATCTTTCCATGGCATGTACTCCATCATTTCTTAGATCGTTATATTTAACACCATAATTTCCTTGGACATCATTGTGTTTATCATTATTTCCTTGGAGATTGATATATTTAGTATCAGTTCCTTGGAGAACCTTATATTTAACCCCATTATTTTTATTCGGAGATTGCTATATTTAACACATGCTTTTCCATGGAGTGTTATATCTAACTAAATAATCTCTTTGAAGGTCGATATTTTAACCCCATCTCTATTTTCATTGGAGATTTTTCCTTTCGATCGCCCGTCGCAAATTTGTCTGTATTTAGGTAACTGAAACAACTTCCTCCGTACGGGAAAGGTCGATAAGTCCGCAGATAAATTGGCGTAAGGAAAAGTAAATGATTTACCATAAACTTTACGAGGTTGTGCGACCATTTGCAATCACGAGCCGCAAGCGAGAGGAGTCGCCTTGTGTGGGTGTACTATGCAGGCTGGTGCGTGAGGCGGCCTGGGTAAAAAAAAAAAAAAGTATCTACGCTACACGATACACCCGTCACTCTAGGCGCCAACCAGAATTAGCGGTTATGTGATGTATGTTCTCCTCTCTCTCTCTCTCTCTCTCTCTCTCTCTCTCTCTCTCTCTCTCTCTCTCTCTCTCTCTCTCTCTCTCTCTCTGGCCTTACCTCTATGAGTGGCAGGAAGGAGAGGAGCTCTGCTGAGGCCAGATCCTGCGACTTGTGGTCCAGCAGGTTGGGGAAGAGCGTGGCGTGGTACCCGAGCCCCTGGCACACGTCCTCCTTAAGGGCCTCGCATGGCCGGGAGTCCGAGTACTCGGGGTATTCCGTAGGGGTAGGGGCAGCGTTGGCACCGGCCACGGTCGTCGCCAGCAGCCACGCCGTCAGGAGGCACCAGGCGCGCCTGAAGAAAGGCGATGTTAAGAGAGGGTGTATTGACCTGGGGGGTTAGATACGAGCCAGGTGTGTGTGTGCGTGTGTGTGTGTGGTGTGTGTGTGTGGTGTGTGTGTGTGTCTTAAGAGTTGTATATTAGGTATCTAAGGTGCATATGTATTTGAGTAAGTCCGCGTGTATGTTTGTGATTATGTATATTTTTGTATGTTTGTTTCTTTGTTTGACTGTTCATGTGCGTGATCATGATTGTATACATATACGCTTGAGTGAATGCATGGTGTAGTGTAATTTTGTATCTGATTTTGTTTTGCGTGAATTTTGTTCCCGTGCGTATATGTCATTATTCATTTTTTTATGGCAAGAGTTGTGCCAGGCTGACATGTCATCGTGACCCAGCACAAGCTAAAGCAGCCGTCACCACATACATTGTCACCCAGCTTTTTCTTTAACCTCATGCCATATTCGGCTTCCTTAAACCCTTTGATAAACATTATGAGTCACAGGGTTTGCGGTATATGTATGTACTACTCTTCATACCTACAGTATGTGTGTATACATCCTTAATGTATGTGTATAGGAATCAGGCCATGGCATACAAATAGGGTGACAGAGACGTGTATAGGCATACATGTATGAATAAGAACAAACTTACATTCATATGCACATATATACATACACATACAGAGGGCCCTTGTGTGTCCTCGAAATCACCTTGCCTGGCAGTCCCTAGGGAGTAAACAGTCTCCCAGGTTCCCCCGCCCTGTGAGTTACGGCGCCATTGCTTACGTCTTTAGGAGATAAATATACACCTTCCTCTGTGTTTGTATGGCCCTCTCCTCCCGCCTGGGCTCCTGGTGGTGTATGGGCCTCTACTCCCGTCTTGGGTTCCTGGTAGTGTATGGCCCTCCCCTCCTGCCTGGACTCCTGGTGTTTGTGCTGGGTTCCCCTCCGTCCTAGGGTCTTGGTGATGTGTAGGCCTCCCCTCCCGTCTGCCAGGCCCCTGGCGGGCTGAAGCCACGCCTCTTATCGAGAAGTTAAACAACGACCGGGGCATATTCGGCCGTCGGATGAAGTCGTATTAACCGCCCGCGAAGCCTTACAGATACACAGGTTACACAGCTGCTGCTGGAATAGTCATAGTGCAGCTGCAGACATCATCCCGCTGCCAGAGAATTGGCGGGGAAGCCGTCCCGAGAAGCGATGCGGTTGTTATCAAAACATCCGGGTAACTCGAGTCCTGTAGTTCACCGGAGATGTACGTTCGTGGCCACACGGACGAGCCAGACCATATTTACGGGCCGATGGAGGTGTTGCATGGGTAGGGAGACGGACACAACTGCTGGGAAGGAAGTTACTGGAGGAGTGGTGAGTTTCGGGTTACAAACTGACCACAACAAGCATGAGTGTCAGTCTTTCGCATATCATCGGTGGGTAAGCTTAGGCTAAGCCATGTATGCGTCTGCTGAATCTTTCATGTTTAGACTCTCTCTCTCTCTCTCTCTCTCTCTCTCTCTCTCTCTCTCTCTCTCTCTCTCTCTCTCTCTCTCTCTCTCTCTCTCTCGAAGCTTTTTAATAGGGTTAAGCCCCTCTTAACGTATTGCTGAAGTCAACCACGGAGAGAGAGAGAGAGAGAGAGAGAGAGAGAGAGAGAGAGAGAGAGAGAGAGTTCCCTGAAGTTGGTTGTGATCGCCTTGAGGGAGTTTCGGTTGGAATTGCGTTTCACTTCCGATGCGCTGGTTTCTAGTGTGTTCGAGGCAGGTCCGTGTTGGGCACGTCTGCCTCGAGTCTTTGTCTGTCATGCCTCACTTTCATCTCCCTGGCTCGTCCCTATTACGCCACATGTCCTGCCTCTGTGTCTGTGTGTGTCAACTCTTTATCTCTGGATCTGTCTGTCTCTCTCTTATATACATACAGAACATACACAGTTAGGGATATACATATGTATGAATTTTCGGTATAACATTAAGACTTGAAATGTATACGAGGTTAAGAGACGGAGAGGCAAACGCGAGTGTAAGACTCTCCCCCCGTTATACACTAGTAGTGATTACATACAGGAAACCACGAAAGCAGAGGACATAACAGGAAACTGGGCTGGAGGTATTTCAGGAAGGAGGAGCGGAAACATTTCTACAGCGAGGGAGTAGTGGTCAGGTTTGGGAATTTAAGCATGAAGTACATGGGGGGGGGGGGGGGTACCACAGCGGAAGTTCCACGTCTGTGATTGAAAATGTAAGGGGCTTCGTAGGAGATCGGCTCGCTCTCTCCCCACAGTATACATTTAGGTCATGACAAATGGATACTTCACACACACACACACACACACACACACACACACACACACACACACTTGCCAAGGTAACTTTGAGTACCATTTGCCATAGGGCAGTGGTGGTGTGTAGAGTTCACACTCATATACATAGAGCAAGTGACCATCCACGAGGCATACTAGGTCCCCACCGTCCGCACGCTCTCTTCTGGGTCCCCACTGTCTACGCGCAGTCTCCTAGGTCCCCACCGTCCGCACGCACTTTCCTAGGTCCCCACCGTCCGCACGCACTCTCCTGGGTCCCCACCGTCCGCACGCACTCTTCTGGGTCCCCACCGTCTACACGCACTGTTGGGTCCCCACCGTCTACACGCATCTGCTGGGTCCCCACCGTCTACAGGCACTCTCCTGGGTCCCCACCGTCCACACCCACACCCTCCCCAGCTCACAATGACCTTGTTAAATCCTCGACTGAACATCTCGACTGTTGCTCTCATTATGGTTTATTATTGTGTTCCTCCACTTTCTAAAGGTATTTTTCCTGATAACTGATGCTTCAAGCACATTGTCACGTCAGCACAACTATGCCTTAGGTTCCAGCGGTAGATGTTGACGTTATGATATAACAGTGTATGTTGCCACGGTGATTTACCAGTAGATGTTGCCATAATCGTTTACCACTAAATTTGCCATAGTGCCCTGAAATGTGTTAACGTTGCCACATTTTATTTTTGAGATTTCGTAATCACTGGCAGTTGGTGATATTGCGAGGGTAAGTGGTGATGTTAAGTAGCGACGACTGCTGGAGTTAATGGCGATGATGTTGGTAGCTGCTAGGGTTAGTGAGGGGGTTTGCAGGGCTATCACTGGTAGTGGCTGTGGTCTTGAAGAAGATAAGACTGATAGTGGTGGCAGAGGTCATCGGTCATGGCAACGTTGCAGTGGCGGTGGCAGAAATTATGGAACAGGTCATTACGGACGAGAGAGAGAGAGAGAGAGAGAGAGAGAGAGAGAGAGAGAGAGAGAGAGAGAGAGAGAGAGAGAGAGAGAGAGAGAATTTAACTGGAAAAAAAAGTGAGTCGTTTCAGTCCCAAGTGCTTGCCCTTGGGAAGCTCTTGCTAGTACACCACATTGATAATAATGTCCAGGAATGTTCACTTGTGCAGCACATGTGAACGTTGTGTAGGAAGAGGCGTCTCGCATTGTGTCGTGGTGCTGTCGCACAGTGGAGGGATGAGAGAGTGTCAGTGAGTTTGTGTGTGTGTGTGTGTGTGTTGCTTGCAACATACACTGTACAGTAATGGGTCTTATTCCTTTACCGATATTGCTCTGTTCCTGACCAGCCTTGCCATATATATATATATATATATATATATATATATATATATATATATATATATATATATATATATATATATATATATATGTGTGTGTTTGTGTGTGTGTGTGTGTTTACGTGATTTTTATTACACTGTCTCCCTAGAGTTCAGAGATTATTTCAGACCCGCCAGACTAACTCTACTTTTGTCATGTTTCGAAATGAGTATTGTCATATATATATATATATATATATATATATATATATATATATATATATATATATATATATATATATATATAATTTTCCATCATATCTAATGTTATAAATGTACGGGAAACAGAAGTGGACATGGCTTGTACTTGCATGGCTGGTGTGTACAGGAGGTGAAAGGGGGAAGGGGAGGTTGCTCGTGTGCTGCACCGCTGGTGTACAGCGTGTCCGGTACGTGTCCTGTTCACTGGGACACGTCATCGCTTTTATGTACGTGTCCTGCTGGAGGGTTTACACTAATATATCGATTCCATATTCGAATCCCTCTTCTTGATCATATTAAAGTGTAATGTACATGTATTACATTCTTCTTAATCATATTAAAGTGTATTGTACATGTATTACATTTCTTCTTGATCATATTAAAGTAATGTACATGTATTACATTTCTTCTTGATCATATTAGTGTAATGTTCATGTATTACATTTCTTCTTGATCATGTTAAAGTGTAATGTACATGTACATTTTTAGGACTGGTATGATTGTACTGTAACGTGTACGTGATGTAGCACACGTCTGGGTGTGGAGTGCGACAGCCTGAATCAGCTGGACGGGCCAGCACAGTTTTACTCTGCCTACAATGCAGCAACCTTTCGGGGTGGGTAGGGTGTGAGAGAGAGAGAGAGAGAGAGAGAGAGAGAGAGAGAGAGAGAGAGAGAGAGAGAGAGAGAGAGAGAGAGAGAGACGGGCAGTAGAAGTAGTCAGCCGCAGGAACTCCATTTTTTCTTTTTTTTTTATTAGTAGTGAGATGATCCTGACCACTAGCCAGGGTTGGCCACTGAAGAGAGGGGATGTAACATCACGTAGGATTAGTAGCGTGCAGCCGGAGTAAGGCTGGTGTCCTCTCAACCGTACCATCAGTATCTAAATCTTTTAAGAGAAGTCGTGACAGGAAATACCTGTAAGGGCAGCAGTAACAGCAGTCAACAAACACCCACCTCCCCTCAAGAGCAGCAGTAACAGCTGCAAATGTTCTTACAGTAGCAGACAACAAACCCGTGTGCAGGCAGCACCCAACATATAATCAGGACCCAGTAGCAGCATCAAACGAAGTGCCTTGTGTATAGTAGCAGCTGAATGAGCTAAACCTCCCCCCCCCCCAAAAAAAAAAAAAAAAAAAGCAGTCACAACACATAACTCTAATTTTCCAGTGCAGGAGAAACGCAAACACTTACAAGAACGGTGGTAACCACAGACAAGGAGCTCCCATGAAATCGGTAACAAGAGGAATCCAAATATTACCAAAGACACTATCAGGCAGCAACGAGAATGAACACCTCTCGTGAGCTGTGACGGTAGCAAATAACGAGCTATCAGACAAGGCAGTGACGGAAACATCAAACTGTATACCTATATATACCCTTAAGATCACCAGTTTTCATGAACAGTAGACTACCCTTTTGAGAACGACAGCAGACCCCCTGGCGCCTTGGAGGAAAGCAGTAGCCACGAACGATAGACGTCTGTGATAAGGGAAGACAATAGGCACCATCAAGGACGGTTGGCCTCCCTCAGGAGATACAGTAAAATCATCGTTAGGAACAGCAGCAGCGCCAAAATAGACATAGTGGCCATGAACGGTAACCTCCATAGTCAACAGTCCTAGAGGGAAGGAGCGACGGACAGACACGCTCCGGAGAAACATAAGCAACAAATAGATAAAAGACCTGGAGGGAAGTAACAAAAAACTAAAAGCCTAAAGGAAAACAAATTCAACAATTTGAATAGCGTGAGGGGCGGCAGCAACAACAAATACAGACCGTCACAGGGAGTAGCAGCAACAAATACTGACCGTCACGGGAAGCAGCAGCAACAAATACAGACCGTCACGGGAAGCAGCAGCAACAAATACAGGCGTCAAAGGAAGCAAGTGGAAGCAGCAATAACAATTCGACAGTCCCGCTGAGGACCACTGGAAACTATACACCACACGGCTCCTCATAGACGAGCAGCAGCAGCAGCAAGTACACAGACATCTCCTAAGAGCCGCCTCTGCAGCACCATTAGCGACGGATAAGCAGCAACAACAGCAGACAAGCAGCAGTGAGAAACCAAGAAGCCCCTGGGAGAGCAGCAGTAGCACCCACCATCCATCCCCCAGGAAGAGCAGCAGTTATGAAGAACAATATCTCCCCTCTATATAGGCGAGTACAACAGTTGAGTACAAGCTCTCTGCATTAGCAACAATAACAGTGGACTGGAACACCACTTCCTGCGTGAAGGGCAGCGACAGAATCAGCGATCTTCATGATCTGCTGCTGCAGCAGCAGAAGCAGCCTCATAGCCTCCATCACGAGCAGCAGCGAGAACAGTCCGACGTGAACATCGGCTACAACAGTAAGACATCTGTCCACCCCCCCCCCCCTCCCAGAGAGCCGCAGCAACAGCAGACGACAATTCCCCCCCCCCCCCCCAAGAGCTGCAGCAACAGTAGACAACAAGTCTTTACCCCCCCTCAAGACAACATAAACAACAGCATTACGTCCCCTGGTGGTAAACAACAGACAGTAAGCCCCCTGGTGGTAAACAACAGACAAAGCAGCTGTTTTCTAGAACAGCTGCTTTAGAAGACAAGACGCTCTGTCGAGGCAATCTTTTACCCCAACAACGACAACAACAATAACCCCCCAACCCTTCTGAAACAGTAAATGCAACATACAGTGTTCAGTCCTGGCGAGAGGAATATCAACAACAGACATGCTCCGTTACTAAAGAGGAACAACAGTGATAAACAGGGGTCCCTTAAAGAGCAACAACAGTAACAGACTCAGCCCGTTAAAGAGCAACAACAACAGTGACAGACACCTAGCCCCTTAAATACCAACTTTAAACAACAGGCACCTAGTCCATTAGAGAGCAACAGTAGGAACAGACATTGAGCCACTCAAAGAACAACTTACCAACAGACGCCAAGCCTTTTAAACGGAAACGTCAGCAACGGACACCATTGAACAACATGAGCAACAGATGCCTAACCTTTTGGAGGGCAACATCCACAAAGGACAATAAGCAATTGGTAAAGCAACAGCAGGAACAAACAGACAAACAAAAAATCCCAGAAACTTTCGAGAAGAGTTACGGTAATCACATTATGGACTTCAGTGGTGTATTGGTTAACGTTCCTGACCGTGGCGCATGCAAGGGTCGAGCGCATAGGTTCGTATCCTGGTGGCGGCAGTCGATCCAGTCAACCCATATATATATATATATATATATATATATATATATATATCGTTAATGGGATGGCCTTGATTAGGACCTCAGTGGCCCTTGTCGTCTCGGCTAACATAGAAGAAAAAGGTATGCAAGCAAGCGAGACAAACATTGCTAGACGTAACAGTTAAAACAGAAAGCTCCCAGAAGAGCAGAGGGAGCAGTGGAATAAACAGGCGGCTTTAGGAGCAGGCCAGTAGTAGCCAGGAACAGGAGGGCAGCAGAGTAAAGCTTATTGATTGCAGGATGAGCTTACCCGGTCATCTTGGTCGTCATGGGAACAAAGTGACGACTGGTTGTTGACGTTCCCTCCTATTTCTCAGTCAGCGTCTGACGGCATGTATTGCTTGACTCAATTTCGTGTCACTCACTCACTCTCCAACTAGGTTTTCTCTCACATGTAACGTGCAAAATGTACAAATTCTTCAAGTCAGTTTTCAGAGACCAGCTATTTTCTAGGGGGAAAAAAAAGGCAAAATGAAAAGAAAATCGTGGCTTCATGTGTAATCTTATCGAGTTTTTGTAATATAACTTACTACACTGTGAATTTCGAGTTGAATTTTTCCAACCTTTGTTCTTAATTTGATGTAATCTTTATCATGAAACTGTGTTGGGGCCGAAAGTTCGTGGTTCTCGTTGTATTCTAACATATCTTTCTGTGCTGCTGTGCCTCTCTAACTCCCGTACAACAATAACTGAAATTATCATTCACGCGGCGCACAAAAGCCTGATTTCCATGATAAAGCTGCTGACTCTGGCTGTGGAGTACATTGTCTGCTGGCCTTGGTCGAGTTAATTCCTAGCTCTGGGCTGAGGCTGGCAGTCCGTGTGTGCAACTTAGTTCGCAGCAAGTTATCACAAATTGCAATGTAATCTTTTCCAAAGAAAGAAAAAAAAAAAAAACAAGTGTCTGTCTGTCTCGAAAACACCTCTAAGAATTTCCACACCACCAGACAGTTTTATTGCTGCAGATTCAACGACGCACGGCGGGAGTCTTAACTTTTGTTATCCTGAGAGAGAGAGAGAGAGAGAGAGAGAGAGAGTGATGGAGAACCAGACAGGCGTGGGTGGTGGTGGTGGGTGGTGGTGTTGCTGGCGGCGGTGATGTCGTGTCTGCCACTACAGCTATCTATCACTGACTGACTCCTGGCCAAGTGTAGGTGCTGAGGACATTTTTACCAGACATCCCCCCCCCCCCTAGTGCTCCTGTACTCTAACTTGGCAGAGTATTGCCATATGACATTCAACTTGACCATATGACATTGATCTAGTTCGTTACATATTTCTCCTACTCTCGGTAATATTTTAACAGTAAAAGAGTATTTATGTACGGTGGGAAGTCCATAACCCATAATGCAGTTTAATATAAAATTCTGAAAATAAAAATAGTGTTAGTCCGTCCCATAACTTAGCGAGATAGGGGATTAGATTAGAATTGTTCCATAAATTTCCTTGATTCACTTTGTATGCCAGATCAAAATTGTGTAGTGGAGTAACGGTTCCAAAAAAAAAAAAGAAAAAAGAAAAAATACACGTCCAGAACAAAATGAAATAGATATTCGGGCAAGTAGATGCGTCCATTTTAGTTAGTATCACGTGCAATTAGTTCGAGAGCAGGCAGTACGGCGAGGTATACCAATGCAGTTCATAATAATAAGGGTCATGATCGCGTTGTGCTCAACGGTCGTATCGTCGTGCCCGTGTCGTTCAGTCGTTCCTAAGGTGTCGTATCGTAGTGCTGGAGAGTCGTGCCTACATGCATAAGTGTCGTATTGTCGTGCCCAAGTGTCGTATGATAATGCATATGCAAAATTCCGAAAAAAACAGATAGAGAACCTGAAAACAAGCAAATACCACACGGACATATGTACGTACGTCTGGCAACAGTGGCTGTCACTGGGTGGAGCTGACCCAGAGACCTGCTGCCTTACATATCTGTTTATTTATTTCGCCTACGCCGCTTTTACAGCTTGTTGACAAGGCTAGGAAAACGTTTGTTAATCCGAAGAGAGATATTCTTTTTTGAGTTGAATTGACGCATTGGAAGCTGATGTTTTGTTGTTTGAAGTTCAGAAAATATTTGTATTATTATTGAAAAAATATGTTGTCGCCTATGTTACGTAACATTGTGTATTTATAGTTTACTGCACATTATTCTTTTTTTGGAGGGGGTCACACTACAGATTAATAATTGATAAATGAATTGAAAAAGAAAAGATTACAGGAAAGTATTTTCAAAAGTATCGAATACTGAAAGCTGTAATCTTTTGTGTAGCCAATCTGTATAACGGCAAACTTTACTTACGCGAAAACACTCACATTGATTTTTAGTAAATATTTGTCTGTAAATGTATACGAGCACACGTGGCAACTTGTGCTAGTGTTCACACACACACACACACACACACACACACACACAGGAAACTCGCACGTCCAGTTAGGTTCAGAGACTGCCAAGGTAGTTATGTATGAGGGAGCAGATTAACTCTGGTCTGCACAGAAGAGATGGGATTTCCAAGAATTCAAAGAGAGCGCCAGGGAGACATTGTTTATCTTTGGTTAATTGAGTTTTGCGTGAAATGAATAAGGAAATCTCTGGTATAGAAAAAGAGTTGATTACATATTCTCAAAAGTTGTGTGTGATGTGTGTGTGTGTGTGTGTGTGTGGCTTGAGTTACAGCAACCCACATGTACGTGCGACAGAAGGTAAAGCCAGTAATCTAGGCCAGGGATGGAGACGTGACAGCCGCTGGAGCAATGGCTCACTGCGCCTTAGTAGCTTACCCAGGCGATGACCCTCACGACCATATCTACCTACGACTTACATGACCATGTTTACTTACGACCATGCCTACTTTACGTAACCTTCACGACCATGCCTGACCTTCACCCTCAGCCAGCTTCACTTTCCTGTTGGTAACTTGCTTCATCAAATTGGGTTTTGATAGGACTTCGTGAGACCACTCGTCTTCGGGTCGGTGATGGAATGACACACATTATTTTTTTTCTTTCCCCGTTAAGATTTAGTGGCTGGGTATTTACGTCAACTGCAAACGTAAAGTCCATTGTAAAATATAGTTCTATATTCAAGATGAACTTTCAGCTCTTCGTTTATATGATTGCAGTATCGTGCAAGAATGCTAGTCAAGTCTGAGTTCGAGTTGCTTCGGTGACGTTACGGCGGTGTGGTGATTCGTTCGTCGGGGGTTCTCGCTCGGTCACCTTCGTTGCTGTAACACAAGGGAGAAAATGAACACCCCCTTAGACCAAGGGTGTGTTCTCGAGGGGTACTTGGGCCTGCTGAGTGATCGGTCCTCTGGGACCCCTCACGGTGGCCCAGTGGTCTCAAGCCTCAGGTCATTTAGCCTCTCAACGTGGGTTACACACACACACACACACACACACACACACACACACACACACACACACACACACATAATTTGCAAGACACCCTGTGCCGTTTCAACCTCAAGAGATCCTATTCTTTTTCAACGTATATGCATCAAATGCCATTCGAACTGTAAGACTTCCTGTACCGTTTAACCTTGTGTATCTCTCGAGGTAAGATGGTGAGCATGTACAGTATCACAGTCCAGAGAGGGGAATGCGTACCGTCCTCCTTGTGGTGCAGCATCATATGGATGACTGAGGGCGCTCAGTGGCTTTACCCACGTCCCAGAAACGCTGACGAAAAAATAATTTAACCCAAATCCCCAATTAGACATCGTTGCTCTTTTCAATACAAAATAGATTTATTTTGAAACAGACATCTTTGCATGTCTTCATGTGAAAGAAATGAAATTTACGTAGGAAAATACCAAGTGGAATATAAAGACGAGGAACGAACATTACCAAGTGAATATGCCGTAATTAGTTTGGAAGCTGAATTACGACTTTCCAGATGTGCGCAAGGCGTGCCTGGAGGGAATACCGGGACAGTGATCAGTCTAGACGCAGTAAGTTTGTGTAGTTATAACTTGGTGTGTGTTGTGAGCCCCGGCAGACTGTCTGGCCTGGCTGTGGCTTCTGCTCTTGTGGTTCTGTGCGCCTTATTCTGTCTGGCTGCTACTCATAGCGTTCGTTCCAGGCTGGGGTACCACGGGGTTTGCTGAACTTCGGTTGGATGTGAAGATGACACACGCTTTTGGGGGTAAGCCTTGTAGAAGGGAATAAAGGTAAGTTCGGGACGAAAATGTAAGAGCCACATGATGTATCGTTGGTGAATTTCTTGTCTTTCTTCGTCCCAAAGACTTTGTTCCGATTTTTTTTTGTGGAACAGACTTAGAATGATGGTGGGATGTCTGAATGCTCGATGTTATTGCACAGGTCGTGTGCAGTTCCTCCGGATCTTCACAGGGAATGGTTCGGGTGCCATATCCTCGCTGGATCGCGATGGTGAGGCGCTAGAAGACCTGACTGATTGATATAGGTCACCTGGGTTGACCTGTAGGATCCGGTATCTACGTATTTCTCCTCTCTCTCTCTCTCTCTCTCTCTCTCTCTCTCTCTCTCTCTCTCTCTCTCTCTCTCTCTCTCTCTCTCTCTCTCTCTCTCTCTTTTACTTACTTTTACCTTCATCCCAGGCACTTGTAAGACCCCTCCTATAAACCCCTCTCAAATTTTTCAGATTCCTTGAAAAAAAAAGAAAGAGACCCCCCCAGCCAACAGTCTGGAAAAATATTCATAGCTTTATCTCCAGCAGCCTGAACTTGGAGGAACTGGATTTTTTTTTTTTCAAACCTTTATATCCTGGGTGGTGAATCTCGTGACCAGATTATTAAGAACATTTAAGGCATATTTTTCCACTCCTCCGTGCACTGAGAATCTCTGAACCACTCGAGGTGGATGCCGGTGATGCAGAACATACACTATTTGAAGTTTCCCTGGCGTTCAATTTTCCCAAAGGCTGCTAGCATCTCCTCGACTTACCCCAGCCAAGGAAGGTTTTTATAGTAAGGATGGAGGTGTGTGTGTGTGTGTGTGTGTGTGTGTGTGTGTGTGTGTGTGTGTGTGTGTGTGTGTGTGTGTGCGCGTGTGCGTAGTCGTACACAGAAAATTAGCTTTACCTAGGCTGGCTGTATGGTGCCACCGTCGGACCTCTTTGCCATCAACCTGACTGAAAAATACTGTAGGTTTTTTTTTTCCCTCGGGTGCAAAGCATCCGGCTGTGGCCCAGGCTTCTCGTGATGGCGACCCATCTCACAGAACCACCCCAGCTCAGAGCTTGAGGTCGGCTTCACTCGCACCCATCTCTGTCTGTCTGTCTGTCTGTCTCTCTCTCTCTCTCTCTCTCTCTCTCTCTCTCTCTCTCTCTCTCTCTCTCTCTCTCTCTCTCTCTCTCTCTCTCTCTCGCTCTCTCTCTCTCTCTCTCTCTCTCTCTCTCTCTCTCTCTCTCTCTCTCTCTCTCTCTCTCCTGCATATACATTCATAAACCGAGTGGAGCTGTGGCGGTTTCGGAGGGGGCCTTGTTGGTCGATCCGAGTGTTGGAGAAAAGGGGGGGGCGCAGCGGTGGGATTGGAAACGCCAGCATGATTGGCACTTACTGCCAAGAGGTGGGCACTCTCACTGAGGGATGAGGCTCGCTCGCGCGTGACAGCCGCAAACTTCACTGCCGAGGGGTTCCGTTCCACTTGCCCGTTTGTGGCTTACCGGGTTGCGCTGGTGGAGGAGACACGGCTACTGTCGCTGCCCATAGTAAGTGAGATGGCAAATGAAGCTGGCATCCCGCCTGTTAGCATTGCTACCATGAAACTGTTGGAGGACTTACACACACACACACACACACACACACACACACACACACACACACACACACATACATACATGCACACTAGCCTAATAAGCCAGGGACCCATACATCGACCACCCCTGAGAGTGGGATGAACACCTGGGTTATGTGTGAGTTAACTGCCGCGCCCAGGATCCGAACCCATGCGGGCGGGCCCTTGCTGACCCATTGTCCTTGTGTGTGTGTGTGTGTGTGTGTGTGTGTGTGTGTGTGTGTGTGTGTGTGTGTGTGTGTTTCCAACTGACTCGACTAACTTCTAATCATGGAAAACTGGAGTGACACCCTGACTAAAACATGTGCCTCTGGTATTAATGGTTCCAGATTTTCTTTTGTTCAACCTCTTATGCTGCATTTTCTTGTCATGGATACACGAACTTACGTTGAGAAAAAGATCGAACTTGACGAGTATAAGAATAACATGAAATAAAGAAAGATGAAATCGCGGAAGATATATCACTGGAAAATATAAGTCGTAAAAGATATTAAGAGAAAAATGGATAGAAGAAACCTTCCCCCAGACGTATGGGGCCAGGATTGCAGCAGCCTCGTGTTGAGCCACACATATACATTTTCCTCTGTCGCGTTTCCCCGGATTGGAAGTCTCACACTTGCTGGGGATCTACGAGCAACTTTGTCACGCTTCTGTAGACTCTGTCTCGCTTCTTTGTTCCCCATGATCGATTGAAATGTATTATGCCTTCCCCCCTTCCCCCCCCTCTCTCTCTCTTCTTTTTTTTTGTGTGTGTGTATTTGTTTAGATGGTGGATGCGGCGCGATGCCTGTGTTTGTTTGAGAGAGGGTAGAATGGGACTAGGGGTTGGAAGGTTGGATGAATGTACGTTCCAGTCTCTCCCTCTTCCATATATATATATATATATATATATATATATATATATATATATATATATATATATATTTATTTATTTATTTTACGTATGTATGCAGATCTGTACACTCACCATCTTATAGTCTGACCCATGAAATGATATTCATGAAATTCAGCTTATGAAGCTCGAGGAAGCATTAATGTTAGCCATGCGTCTGGTGTGTGGACAGAGAAGTGATTGCAAAGCTTGGATATCACATTTTTTTTATTTCTTTTTTAAAAGCTATCTTCGAAAATACGAAAGCCTCTATTACAAATATATGAATGAACTCGATATTTTTTTTGGACATATTGATCGTAATGAATTGTACTTTTTCCAAGGAATAAGTTACGAACAGTAGAAATGTCATGATGATAAAAGAGCAGAAAATAGGGTAGTATACAGTGGTTAATGAAGACTGCCTTATATCTAGTTTTTCTAAGTATCTAAATTCAATCACTTCCTTTTTTTTTTGATGAATTAGAAACTGCTGGGTTGTATTTACCCCCTATCGTTTGTTATATTTATATCTGTTTGAATCACTGTAAGCACAGTCCATAACGAACCGAATTATAGATGTTCATGGTAATTTGATAATGCTGCGTCGCTATTTATTTCCTCGCTGACGAAGTGTGGTTGATAACATGTTTTCGTACGCTTTACCCTGAATAACTCGCTTGTTACAGGAAGATGGATTACTTTCCCCTGCAGCATGATCAGCACTAACGACACACTAAGTAGCAAGAGACAACAGGGCTTAACCCGACATTCTGATGCAAGAATGGACCTGCAACCGATTGGAGATCCGCCGCTACCAACAGTAAGGCATTTTACTCGTAGGAGATCGTAACTAACTCGTCTCTACTTCGCGCAGAGGCTTGTCTAGATTACTAGGATCATACCTGTTAGACCTAGCAAATGACGCCGTCTCTGCTTTGATTACGCCATCAAAAGGGGGTATAGATTTTTGCGCCTCCGGTGCGATATCCCTCTCAAATACGTCCCTCAGGCTCTAATCACAGCCTTGGAAATGTGGTGGCGCAACCATGAAAATGGACAAGATCTTACAGGAGAATTAGACCCTGGAGAATTAGACCCGCGACTATCAGTTAAGGAAATAGACGAACAGCACGCCTAGCACTAACAACAGCAGCAGCATCCCGGACGCTAACAACGGCCCCCCTATCACAAAGAATCATACCCAAACAACATTAAAAGACATCTCTGCGAGGGGGAGGAGGAGGCCCAGCTCAGCGACAACACTGGAGGTAAACAACAGACCTCGCTCCTGAAGAGAGACCACATGGGCAACAACACCAGCCTCTGTATCAGATCCTCGCCCCTAACAAAAGACCCAGGAACACAACAGCGGACAGACAGCAGCGAGGTGGTCCGTTCCTCCCACCCCTCCCCCTCTGTGGCGCGGCCGGCAGTCGCTACTGGTCCGTCTATCTCAACCGAGAGAGTTTAGCTGGTTGTGTTAATCTAGTGTTGCAAGGCCACACCACCATCCCTAGTAATTGCCCAGTAAGCCAGGAGCCCCCGGCGCGCCACACCGCTAGTCTCTTCATAGTCTCCTATTGCTCACGGTAATGGTCAACAGAACCATCTGCAGCCTATAAAACTGGCCCCCGGGATTTCGCCTCCGCCTCAACCAATCAATAAAGGCCGTTGTGGAGTGAAAGTAGAAAACTTTGGCATCTGTTGTTAGTTTTCCATTCTGTTCCACCTTTTTTTTTTATCATGTATATAGTCAAGGCTTCAGTCGCGGGACTGATGGCGTCATCCGGGCTCCAGGCCAAACGGGATGTGTAAAAAAGGGATAAAGATATGATGTACATAACCAAGGCTGAGTATAAATAAGATATTCCTCATATCTGTAAGATATAGATTGAGGGATTTTGAAAGATGGCCAGCTCTTGCAGGGCTGCCAGCTATGACTGCCTGTAGCCACCTGTTCAGTTTCCTCAGTTCGTCTATGCCACCTCTATGACAGAACATGCAACACGAACTTTTGTTGTACTATCCATTCTTTTAATTATGACGAACTTGAACATCTGTTACCATTTTTTTTTTTGTTATTCACAATCAGAGTTTGCCAGAACTGGGGTCAACAGTAATTACCCCTCCCCCTGGCCTGAACTGCTGTTATTGTATTTCAGATGTTTCACTGAGGGGTCGGGTTGTTAGTGGTGGTTCGGGGGGAGCGGGGAGGGGATTGTCCAAGTGGAGCGCTCCTGGCTTCATATAGCAATTAAGCCTTGTGGCTTCGTCTTATGGGAAGCTTGGTCTTGCGCAAAGCCGTCAGCTTCCTCCTGCAGGATAACGTTTGAAATAACGGCGGCAGAAAAAAAAAAGAGATTCTTTTTATTCGTCATTAGCGAACTTGTTCAAGTCAGAAGTATTAGCCTGTCTAGTACGATTGCAACGACCCCGGAACACGACTTGACGACGGCCTTTGAGCACGACGCAACGACACCTTGAGGACGACGGTACGACTCCCTGGACTCTGACCTGATCCATGAGAGTCAGGTCCAGGTCCACGTCGTGATATCCAAGGGTCGTATTGTCGTGCTCAAGAGTCGGACCTTCGTGCTCAATGGTAGACAGGAAAGGTAAGGGGAGAGGGAAGGGTAGGGAGGGAGGGAGGGATTGACGGGGAGGAAAGGAAGGGTAGAAAAGATGGGTAGGGAAGGATGAAGGGCAAGGGCAAGAAGGGAGGGAAGGAGGGGGAGGGCGGGAGGGAGGAAGGAAAGGGCGTGTAGTGTAATATGTGAGGTTGGGGGGTTGTCATATCCGGTACACTGTGTGATGCGTCTGGTTCCCTCCCGTACCCTGCCCGCCTTCCTCCCTCGCTCTCTCTCGCTCTCACCTACCCCTCCTCTCACTATCCTGCCCTCTTCTCTCCCTCCCTACATCACCCGTCCTATCTTTCTCCCCCGCCTTGCTCTCTCTCTCTCCATCACTCACCTTATCCTATCTCCCTCACCTCGCTTTCCTCTCGCCCACTCCACTCCCCGTGCTCTTCATACCTCTCTCTCTCTCTCTCTCTCTCTCTCTCTCTCTCTCTCTCTCTCTCTCTCTCTCTCTCTCTCTCTCTCTCTCGGTTACTAGGGCGGGTGTCGGCCAGGGCCAGCCTCGCTAACACAGACATCACTCGCGTCGGTAGTTCTCGGTTATAATTCATTGTCACTGTTCTCAGTAGTGTATGATGGATGACGCACATATTTATATTTTTTTTTTTTGAGAAGGGATGTTTGTTGAGAGTACTTGCGGGGTCACATGGCAACTCTGTGCCTGTTGTCATGCGCCTTAGGGCCACAGTCGTTGGTACTTTCATCATGAAACGGCATGAGGCGCAGCCCCAAGGGGAAGCTGGCGTTCATCCCACGATAAGGACAGGTTTGGTTGGTATGTCTGGCACCTAGCGAAAGCCTCCTGTGTTGGAGGACTTGTGGAAGCCACACCGCAGTTGCTAACTCTTTGTCCCTCTTTCCTCCCATACGCACATACTTCCTACCCCAGGAGTCCCCATCTATCGAAGTGAGCCTCCTGCAGCGCTTGGGACGCCGGCCACACGAACCACTGGTTGGGGGGCAGAAGTCATAAAATGAGAAGTTGTTTGATGAGGCTGTCTTGCCAGTGCTAATCTGTCGTAACCTGATTGGCACTAGGTAGGCAGGTGCATATTTATCACCTGTTCTCCTGCGAAAACATTTAATCAGACACATCTGTCAGGTTCATTTATAAGTGAATGGAAGTGTTGTGTGCAGGTTGGTCTGACTCTGTAACTTGTTCATATATATATATATATATATATATATATATATATATATATATATATATATATATATATATATATATATATATATATATATGTATTTTTTTCAAAGATATGGGGAGTATTTGACCTAAAGATTATGTCGACCATCGTCCAGGTTGTCAGTCTAGTTATAGTTACACAACTTCTTTGCTGCAACGGGCAATTTGTTGCAAGCCTGTCACTCGCTTCGGCTGACATTCTCAGATATTGATCATCACCGGACTTTCGGCAGAGCTTCATAATTTAGTGCCGGGTCTCGTGCATACGTGATGCGTTGTGCAGGACAGAGCCTCAGTCCGGTGGATTCCGGACGTCTCCGAGCGTCGTCATGTATGTCCGAGGGGGAGGAGGTGTCTCCAACGCCTCACCTGCTGAGAGCTAATTTGTCGTGAGACTTCCACCTGTTGTTGTAATTACTCACTGCTGGTATGGACAGCGCGTCAGCCCGAGTAATGAGTTGGTTGCGAGTGCGTAAAAATCCATCAAGCCGTTCGAGTGTTCCTGGCATGACCTGATTGGGTCTCCAGGGTTTCCGTAAGAGCCTCGTGCATCAGGCAGATGTTATAGTGTTGGGGGGCTCCAGGTCATTCGCACGTCATCCCTGTGACCTCTCTCTCTCTCTCTCTCTCTCTCTCTCTCTCTCTCTCTCTCTCTCTCTCTCTCTCTCTCTCTCTCTCTCTCTATCTCTCTCTCTCTCTCTCTCTCTCTCTCTCTTGACTGAAGAGATACGTCTGGATTTGTGAATTATTTCGTATCCGAGTGGCACGGTCTCTCTCACCACTGTCGTAGCTATGGGGGGAGAAAAAAAAAGATGAATGGGTCAGCTGAAGGTTCTAAGGACAGCCCGAAGGAGGAGGAGGAGGTAGAATCTATGAGATCTGCTCATTCAAGTCATGAACATGGGAGGGTCATAGATCAAAACCAAGAGCCGAGTACTCTAGGGGTCCTAGACGCAAATAGGCCTTCCATCAAGACGTATAGTTAACCAGACCTGTATACACTCCATACCGCAGCAGTGTGCGAGCGGTGATTGTAGTAGCGTGTCCTGGGGTGGATGGTGTGGTAGGTAGGGGTAGGTAGTAGTTACTTACACTCCCTCACACCTGCTGGTCCCTACCACCTCAACACAAGGCGATAATGGAACGACAATATGCGTCGACGCACCCCTCACAAGGACGCGAATCACGTACACCTGCCTGTATCAAGACTGCTCATTAATAACACTGTTTACGTCCATAGTTACAGGACAAATCAGCATTCCCATAGTCACGTGTGTTTCTCGCCTCATGGTGGCTCGTAATGGGTGGTGGTGGTGGGCAGCAGCAGCTACGCCGGGCGGTAATTAACCGTGATAGGTCGTTAGTTCTGCTGCAGAGGATTAATAATTTCATACCACCAGAACTCGCGAGAAGTGTTTACGTTGCTGCCCGCACCAGCCCGGTAACCCGATCAGAATTTCCAAGATTGTTGTTGGAAACTGCGGATCGGCCGGAGTTGAGCAAGTTGTTCTTTGTGGCTCGGGAGTCAGGAATCATCGTGGCTACAACAGGCTTCTTGCCGCTGCTGCTTCTCTGGTCCCGTTTAATGTGCGTTGTACCGTCAGCATTGTCTTGGGGGGTGGGGGTCTGGAACTGCCTTCACGAGGCTTGGCCACATCAGATTTTTTTTCCCCCATATCTCGAGAGAGAGAGAGAGAGAGAGAGAGAGAGAGAGAGAGAGAGAGAGAGAGAGAGAGAGAGAGAGAGAGAGGGGGGGGGATGGAAAACTGCTAGATCGTGGCAGTATCTGGTTTTACTCCATCCGTGTGTATTAAGCCACAGGAGTTCTCATATATCGCAAAATAACCAGGCATCAGGGACTGTCCCTGACACACACACACACACACACACACACACACACACACACACACACACACACACTACAACACAGTACAAATAGGTGATTATTACAACGGTTGGAGGATGTCACAAATGCAATGGTTACCCCTTTATTGTCTTTGTTGAATGTCCTCGTCCCGCATACACTGATAGGCCCCTTTTCCAGGGGGCCTCACACAAGCACTACGGGAGTCGGTGTTGTTTATACCAAACCTCCCATTCCCCGGCCACACAAGGGAGGGATGCGGTCAATATCTAGTGTGGCCGCATTGGAACCCGCCAACTATTGAAGTAGCTGCTGGCCATTCATAGCTGGGTGGAATCGGGGGCGGGACGCACGTGATCGAGCTGGAAACTGGACACCAAACCAAAGGTAGTGTGGTGGTACAACCTGCCCAGGCCCCCCCTACCACGCCTCTTGATTGTAATTGCGATTCCAATTGTTTGATGACGCGGTATGAGTCACGTCTGTCAACGTCGACAACAGTTGTGACCTAACTACAACCGATGTTGGTCAGTAATGATGGTAATGGTAGACAGTGACGAACATTATAATAAATGTAACAACAAATCAGGAACACCAGAAACAAGTAATTATAATAATGATAGTAATAATGATTATAGTAATCATAATGATTATGCTAATGATAATAATGATAGTGATGATAATGATAATAATAACTTAAACTATTACTAATGATAGTGATAATGATAAGATGAAAATAATAGTAATAATAGTAACAATCATAATGATTATAATGATAATAGTAACAATAATGAGTAGTATATAGCGATGGCAAGTATGACAGAATTCGAATTATAATGACAACAGTCACATTAATAGGGGTATAGTATATGATTGTGGCGAGAATGATAGAATTAGTCCCTGCCTTCGGCCAGCTGTTGCTTCCAATCTGTTCTTCTGTATGAAACGTATTTTCAGACGCCATGCAGAACCTGACAAGCTCAATTAACACGTATAATGCTACATACAAATCGATCTGCTTGTCCAAGTAATTCTGACATACATTCTTCAAAGCAAACACCTGATCCACACATCCTCTGCCACTTCTGAAACCACACTTAGAAAAATAAAAAAAACTGCCTATCGCTGAAGCTCTGCCAACCCTGAAATTATGACTGGTTAGTTCCGTATCCCGTGAACAAGCATGACTTTGAACGAAGAGTTCAGTATCTTAGATGATAATGAGTGGCGTTTATCTGCACCACATCTCAGATAATGCTGTGAGGGATGAGGTTTTTGCACGACGCCAAACGGCTTCCCCGTACACCACGATAACGAAGGTTAATTTGCCTGGGTGGTTGATTCCGTGAATAATACGTTCCTCGAACTCACTAGCTGGGAATTATTCCAAGACGATTACTTCCATTTAAGGATTCGATAGTGGGGGGTTGTTCGTCTACGTCACAAGGAGTAACGACGGTGAGAAATGCTTTAAAAGAAGACTAGAAAGCACTCGAATGCTTTTTAGAATTGTTAGGTTCTGTAGAAATAGTGAGCATCAAGTATCCAGAGGATAGGAATATATAGACCAGGGAAAGCGACTCTTAATTCTTTCAGACACTCGTAACAAAGAGGCCTTTTGTTCGGGCAGTGAAAGGGTTCAGTCATCCTTGACGAAATTGTCTTAGCGCAGAAATATTGCCGAGCGAAAAGGGGAAAAGTGAAATGAAATAACCTATACAGAAATGGGAAATACACACCGGAGCTAAAGGGAAATGGAACCTTTGAAGAGAGAGAGAGAGAGAGAGAGAGAGAGAGAGAGAGAGAGAGAGAGAGAGAGAGAGAGAGAGAGAGAGAGAGAGAGGAATACGGTGACAGGAACAGACTGAGGACTGGGAGAGTAAAGAGACAGGGGGCAACAAAGGGAAGGAAAATGTTTGCATGTTGTGTGTGGCAGCAGTTGTGATGTCATTTTCCCTCCGCCAGCTGCCGTGCCAATGGGCCTCCTCCTGCCTCGTGGCTAACGAGTCATTCTCATCCTCCTGTTCATCCTACTGTGTTGTTTCTTAGGATACGACTTTGTCCTTGACGTATTACCACCACAACTTAGGGATTCTGGAATGGATTAGTCAGTTACTCTAAAACGCGGCTGGATGAGGGGGATTGGCTTAGGCAGGTTTCGTTCTGCACAGGAGGTCAGGAATTGAACGGTCCGCATCATGCCTAGATCAGATGAGTGTCAGGGGGTCGAGTGCAGTGAGGAGGGAGGGAGGAGGGCCGGGGGGGTCACAGTGTAGGTACACTGTTGCCCGGCACACTGGTGGTGGGTGGCGACTCCTCCTCCCCTCCCTCATCCCTGTGGGTGGAGACATGATGTCCTTGGCTCGAATCCCGTTGGCGTCACATCTCAGCTCTGCTCCCGGTCGCCTCGTCCTCAGTCTGGCTACAGGATATACCCCTCAGACCATCAAGGTTTTCTCAGACGTTCACGATGATCATTCCATGGACGGACACAAGAGCTAATTAAGCTTCGGTGATCTTGGTTATCTTCTCTCCGTTGCCGAGGGGTTTCTTCGTGTCGTTAGCTTCGTATTGTAACTGTGCAAAGTATCTGCCAAACCACTGGCCATTTTTCTTTTTTTTTTGCAGCTGTTTGCTGTAGCCTTCCGGAAGGCATGAGGGGGATTAGCTGTAGCTACTCCTTTTTTCTTTTGTTGATGAATCACTTTGATTTTGTGTAGTTCTTCGGATATTGGGCGAATGATCATCAGTTTTAAGTCTAGGTGAGGTTACGTTCAAATTGGTACATGAAGGACAGACTAGGTCGTGGAATAAAGTCATGACACGCTCACCTTACTCATGGTCAACAGACTACAGTCTTCTGGTAAGAGGCTTTCTCCACGGCCTCTGTCGTTCCTGTGGCTTGATAGCCGACAGCAGTTGGCGTGACAGCTGACAGCAGCCTCATGGCCGTGTCTGCCCCAGTGGTCAGGGCCTGTGTATCCTGCAGTGGACCAAAGAAGCGCACACTGGAAGAGGAACTTCAACAGACGTGACCTGGGAAAATTGATAGGATTACCTCTTCATTATATTTGAACAGCGACTTTATGGCCGGTTTGAAATACCATGTTGATGATGTGTAGTAATTCACCGCTGATCACTCCACTGTCGGTGATTTATTGTATGAAACTGTCTCGTATTTCTTTACATTGTTTGTTATCATTGCGTAAAAACTTGACAAGAGTTATGTGGAGCGCAATTTGTATTTAAATGTTGCCGTTGATGGCTGATTGGGCGGGTGGGGGGGGGGGGTGTGGAGGGGTAGGGAGGGAAAGGGGGGGAACCAAGCCTCCTTGTTGTACAGGAAATAAAAGAGGAAAAAAAGAAATGATTAAATATGCAAGTGGATGCTGAGATGATCATCCCAAAAGTAGATAAATAAGGTGTGTGGGTGTGCCGTACGCTGGTTTAAATACTGTGCAGCTTTTCGTTTTTTTTTTTTTATGCCATGTTCATCTTTTCCGTATGACCTGAGTGGCGTGGGGGATGCAGAGGGGTAGCCGAGTGTTGTCCGTTGTCGTCTTCGTCGTCATCGTCGTCGTCGTCGTCGTCTTCTTCGTCATCATCTTCGTCCATTCGTGAATGCGTAATGGACATATCAATGTTGACCAGAGCACCGAAAGTCTTACAATTTTGACAAGATCACAGAAATTCTTACAATTTAATTTTTTTGGGGGGCGTTTAAGGTGTTTGTTAATACCTTTTTTTCACGTAAATTTTATAGAAATGTGATAAATTCTTACTGTAAGTAGGTCCATTACATCCATAGGTTCCAGGTTGTGGTCTAGACCTTTAACATCTCCGGAAGTCAGCCCTGGCTGAGTGAGGCTCGGGAGGAAACCAACAGAAAACGACGTTAATGTAGACACTAAAAGCCCGAGTACCCCCCACCCAAAAACGGCTGACATCTCTCTGCCGCGGCAGTTTGTGTGAATTTCCTTCACTAATCATCCTTGGGAGAACTTGGGCCGGCGTGCTAACTTTTCACCACAGCCACACGCACCCAGAAACATTCCCAGAAACTTCTGGCCGGAGTGCCGAGTTTGGCCCCTGCCAGATAAACGCTGCTGATGGCCCGCCCGCCCCAGGTATCTTGGCGACGAACAACTTAACTTTTTATATCGCTATTTTTCTTTTATTTTTTTCTTGGGTAGGTTTCGTTTCTCATTTTGTCTACGGGAGTTAGCGTCAGGGATTTTGTTTTTTTCTTTTGTTAGTCTTTTGTCTCAAGTGAGGCTTGTGTTACTAGGGGTGAAGGAGGGTATTTGATAGATGTGGTTTTCATGTTTTGGATGTTAGATAGATAGATAGATAGATAGATAGAGAGAGAGAGAGAGAGAGAGAGAGAGAGAGAGAGAGAGAGAGAGAGAGAGAGAGAGAGAGAGAGAGAGAGAGAGAGAGAGAGAGAGAGAGAGTGTTACTCGCCCTCGCCTGGTGGTGGTTACGCCGCGAGGGGAAAAGCCACCTTTGCCAAGGTTCTCTTTACCAACAGTGGACGTCGTGGGCGAGGACCTCCTTGCTACAGATGGTACCATCACTTCCTGCTCCTGCGTGGAGTGCAGCCTTGAAGATGCAGAAACCCTCCCGCCTCCCCCCAGTTATTTTTTTTTTTTTATCTTATCTCTGATCGGCTTTAGTTGAAAACATTTTTTTGCTTATCTAAAATACCCAGTTCCTCCGGACGGTTACCTATTACACGCGAGCCTCACGGCGCGATAACTTCTCCTGGGTTTAATAGACTTGGTTGATGGAGTTCCGGTGCTCCATCAGTGGGGGGACGCCAGCGGTGCACAGTGGCCCGTCAGTATGGCCCATGGCTTGTCCCTGTGGCCCCTCGCCCGTCATTGTGGCCCATGGCCCGTCACTGTGGCCCGTGGCCTGTCACTGCCTTACATGATACGTTCCCTAATGACGCCTTCTCACATGACATTTACGCCGTGTTTACACAAAAAAATTTAAAGCAATAGATGTCTTTTGGAAATGTGGTTCAAACAAAACCATACATTCGTTTCTAAACCTTAGATGTGCTTGCTCACTTCTCTAAGTCTTAAAAACGTATTAGCTCATCTGAAGTGACGCGTGCTGCTAATGCTAACATGTGACAAAACGCGATAGTATTTTTTTTCCTCAATATAACTCTTAACTCTACACGTCACTGATGTAGTCTGGTCGTGTGATGAGGTAGCTGGAGAGAACAGCGTTCCTCTACCTGTCATTACCGTTTATGCGTTACTGGGAGAGTTTATACGCTCATGTTGACCTCGTCTCTTAACCTTGTACATATTTTAGGTCTTATTTATCGCGCGCGCGCGCGCGCACACACACACACACACACACACACACACACACACACACACACACACACACACACATATATATATATATATATATATATATATATATATATATATATATATATATATATATATATATATACCCCAACTTACGCCAGGTACCCATTCATCGACCAGCCCCAAAGGGAAGGATAAACTGCTGGATTGGATGTTTGCCAGCTGCCCTGTGTGTGTGTGTGTGTGTGTGTGTGTGTGTGTGTGTGTGTGTGTGTGTGTGTAAAGTTTTTAACCATATCTTTGTCAACAGTTGCCAAGTCAAGTGTGCCCACACGTCCAAATCCTTTATCAGCACACCCACGTTGCATACTTTGACGTTGTGGTGCGTGATTGGATTGCAGACGGAGGGAATAGGAAGGAGAGGCAGGGAGGTGGCGGACGAGGAGGAATAGGAAGGAGAGGCTGGGAGGTGGCGGGCCGGAAGGAAGAGGAAGGAGAGGCAGGGCGGTGGCGGGCGGTGGGGTAATAGGAAGGAGAGGCGGGGGGTGGCGGCGGCGGGTGGGGACCATACTACGCGATGGCCAGGGAGGGACCTACCGTAGCGCCACCATTCGTATGTAACAACGCGAGGCACCGAGTGGTGTTGGCGGCGTCCCCCTTCAGGACCCTGTCGATGGTGGTGCTGTAGGTCTCATGCCTCATCAAGTCTCTCGCTTATGGCTCTACTCCTCCTCTTATCCTTCCCGTGCTCCCACCTCACCTTACCCATCTTCTCTTCTCCCCCTTGTCATCTATCCACCCTCATCTTTCTCTCCTCCTTCCACCTGGCTGTGTCGTTTCCCTCCCTCTCCTGAGTTACGTTCCTTCCCTTCATCTCGTCGCACATCTCATTCCACGCCCTACGGCTTCCTCGTCTTCCCCTGGGCCTCCATGCACCGTTGAGGCATCACAGTAAAAAAAAAAGAACTATTTTCTGCATTGTTGTTAGGCATTGAAAGCTTTTTTTTAGCGCTGTTGTGGCATCTCAGCCAGGAATTGCTATGTTTAATCCACTGATGAAGGGAGAACAAAGGGGAAGACGTAGATAATGCTGCCGAGTTTTCACAGTCTTGTCTAGTCATCAGACCGTCTATATGGTGGCGTCGGAACATTGCTTGCCGTTTGACTGCGTGTAGAACGAGCTCCAAGGAAGCCTTGGGTGGATACGTTTGCCCGAAACATCATCATCATCCGTACCTCGGCGAGGCAAAATGAATTCAGCGGAGGAAAGCTGAAAAGCTTTGGACAGTAGAGCTTTTGAGGGAACACCTTTGTATGAAATTTTACGTGTGTGAGTCTGGTTAAAGCCGTGCATGTGGGTGTCGTACATAAGAATCAGTGGGTCTCATGAGAACTGCATGTTGTTGCCCCCTCACTGATATGTTTCGCAAGGCGAAGAAGAGTGATCATCCTGAGAGAGATGACGTGCGAAGGAGTGTGTGTGAGAGAGAGAGAGAGAGAGAGAGAGAGAGAGAGAGAGAGAGAGAGAGAGAGAGAGAGAGAGAGAGAGAGAGAGAGGAGGAACCTCGGCCGCTGCACGATGCCTCAAACACGAGATATAAGAGAGAGAGAGAGAGAGAGAGAGAGAGAGAGAGAGAGAGAGAGAGAGAGAGAGAGAGAGAGAGAGAGAGAGGAGGTCCTCGACAACAGTGGACACGCGGCACCGTTCCGCGCGACTGGATATACCAAGTTGGTGCCAAAGATTAATGTGGTGGTTGAGGTGCAAGTGTGTCCGCTCTCACTGGCTGAAGGGCAGCTGGCAGCAGGGGTGTGGGAGAGAGGGAGAGGTAGGTTGCTAGGTGAGTGGAGCTGGGTGTGGCAGGGGGTGGGTGGGGAATACTGTGCCTAGTGTAGCGGGAGGCCTGGATTTCTGAAGGCAATGATGTGAAAACATGTACTGGGGAGAGAAATTGGCCGCTCGTACTGGGGTGTTTTAGGAGACTAGATAGTGCGAGTGCAGGGAGGTGAGGCAGGGGGATTATAGGACAGGGTGTAACAGGGAACTAACGGGCGAGGTGTACAGCAGGGAGGAGGACTAAAGATAGGTTGGCAGGGTTGAGCCATGTGAGGGACGGGACACGGGGAGGGTGGTGGCATCTTTTACCTAGCATTATCTGGGTAGGACTTGTGAATCTACTGCTGGCCTGGTGCTCCAGGGAAGTGGTCTTTAGGAACCTGTTTGTTACTTTCACGTGTTTATGTATATACCAGCTCGTACAGCTCTGTGGATCATTTTTTGGAGGTCAGGTCAGAAAGGCCATCTTCGACACCACGCTCTCGTCTCCACCAAACTATGTCTTCGTCAAAGCGTTTTACACACACACACACACACACACACACACACACACACACACACACACACGCAGCGTAAATAGATATAAGAAGTTGTATGATAGTGTTCAAGAGATGGGGCTCCATGAGTGTAGAACGTGTAGTACAAAGAGGTGATTACCCAGTAATGTATATGATATTCGTTCATTTAGTCAACTATGTCTGCCTGTGCAATTATATGTACAAACAACACAACTAGTTTCATAAACTAGCTGGACAGCCAGAGAGTGATGAACAGTTAAGTATAAGCTGGTCAGGTCGCCGTGAAAGAGAACACGCTACAAAGACTGGTGCACAGACGGGAGTGAGTTCAGTCAGGTCTTACAGAAGCGACGGAGAGTCTGGCCCCCAAGGCTGGACCATTGTCAAGACTGGAAGTATTGGTCCGAGAAAGGATAAGTTTTTATGCAGCTGTGAACGTCTGGCCCAGCCTCCTGCCTCACAGCTTCAGCGGGAGTCTTGCCGCAGCTGCAGTGGCAGTGCCTGCATGCTGTCCCAATGGTGGGGTCACTCAGGTTCAGCTGGAGGAAAGTGGGTCGCGGGGTCACTCAAGGTCAGCTTTAGGCAACTGGGTCTCGGGGTTCACTTAGGGTCAGCTAACCACAGTGGATATCAAGTTGCTCTCTCTCTCTCTGACCCAGGTTGTTGCCTTTCCCATCTGCCTCTCGTACACATAGACTGCTGACGTTCATGTCGCAAACAAACGCTCTCTATCTTCACCTTAGGCATAACAGTCGACATGTATCTTATCTCACACGATTCTGTTCTTAACTCTAGGTTTGCCTGCTGTGAGCGCTACGCGCTAGCACTGCCTAATTGTAAGATCTAGACACAAGTAATGATAGTCCAAGAGATCGGGCCGCACGAGTGTACAACTCTCCCCTTACTGTAAAAAAAACAGGTAATTACACACATTATGGCAGGATGTGTGTGAATAAAGCCTTAGAGATAGCCACACACGCACACACAGTTTGATAAACCCACACAACGTGCATCATTACACTTCACAACTGCCTTAATGTTTCTCCACTTTATCTCCCCCTCTCCACCCTCTTCTATTAACCCCCTGCTAAACCACCTAGTTAAAAGAAGCGGGGAGGGGAGGGGGGAAGGGGTCATCATCTATCCCGACGAAAGTTTTAGTTCTGGTTGGGTCGCCTCTCCTGTTCACGGTTTTCAGAACGTGGAGGCGAGACGAGCAGTTCTCGCACGTGTAACTCGTCTCCTCTTCATCAAAATGGTCCAAGCTTCGTCACACAGGAGGCCTGCTGATAACTGGCTGGAGGCATCACCCGGCAATTACCTGATTACATTACATTCTGCCAGTCTCTCTCTCTCTCTCTCTCTCTCTCTCTCTCTCTCTCTCTCTCTCTCTCTCTCTCTCTCTCTCTCTCTCTCTCTCCCGTAAAGCTGCCCCAAAATGCCGTATCTTCTCGTGATTTTGATGTACATTTGTGGTCATTGAGATTCCAGAGGAGTACAACGAAAATGATTTTGTGTGTTAGACAAAATGGTGTTCACTCTAGTTCTTGTCAAGTGGTCACACTTCATGAGAGAAGTGGTCATATGGCGCGGTTGCATCATCAGTGGACGGAGAGAAGTCCCATCAAGGACACGTTTGCTCCGAATGAGTCCATCTCTTCCCTGCTCCTGCGTGGAGTGTTGCCTCAAAAGTTGCCGTAAACCCCATAAAAAAAAGGGACTGTGAGGTTATTTAGGAGTAATTACGATATAGAATAGATGATTCGATAACTAGTCTTACGCACCACTTTTTTTTTTTTTCTTAATGGCTTCATCACTTATCGTTATATTTCAACGGGGGAAAAACATACACACACACGCACACACACGCCTGACGGCGATGGCGCTGGGCAAGTGATGGTGATGACGCCGCGGCAGCCGGGCTGGAGGGGGAACACACAGGAGGCAGGCGCGGCCCAGATTGCTGTTGACAGAGCAAAGCCGGGTAGAATTGTGCTCACCCTGATGACGTCATCAGCGTAAGTAAACAAAGCACTGTTTTGACGGGGAGAGCTAATGGCGGCCGCCCCTTGCCTTCCGACGGCCAATTCTAACCCACAATGCAATGGGCAAAGGCGTTTGTTTACGTGTTTGACGCGACGGAAGGCAAACAAGAGGGTGGGGGGTGGCTTCCCCCCTACCCCCCACACATCCCCATGCGCCACAACACCCATGATATATGGCTGCCCGTTCAAATGGAAATTATTATTAAGTGTTCGGAAGTGAGTGATGTCTGCGCCAGTGTCTGCGGGAGATAACGAACCACACGGGAGGGAAGGGAAAGGGAGTGGGGGCGATAAATGCATAAGTGCTGTTTGTTAAGGACTATAATAATCCCCGTACCAGATTCTCTCTCTCTCTCTCTCTCTCTCTCTCTCTCTCTCTCTCTCTCTCTCTCTCTCTCTCGGAAAGCTAGTTTGAAAATTTATTACAGGTGTTCTGAGACCTGGGAGCAGTAGCGTCCTGGAAGATATGATGACACTGTTAGGATGGAAGATACAGTATGGAATGCATGGCACCATACATACGTCAACGTAATGTACCGATTGTCGATTGTATTCCCTCTCTCAAATCATTACAATGGCTTTTAAAACTTTTTAACTGGTGTTAAAAAGTCGGTACTTGTGTTTTAAACTTCGGCTCATAATACGGAGAGGGAAGAGAGAGAACTATTTATGCAGGGAAGGTTTTGTTTTCATCCTTGGGGGGAGTTAGTTTTTAAAAGTCTGTAGCTTTAGGGTACTCCTTAAGTCTCGACAGAAGACGGTGAGACTCCTCAACGATCCGTAGGAGGAGCGTGGCTCCTCCTTAAAACTCCGTTGAAGGGCGGGACTTTCAAAGAGTTTGAGGAGGCTGTGTGGCTTTTAGTGCGGCTCGTGTGTACACGCTTTGCTAAGACTAAGGAATGGTTCTTTTAAGTCTCACATGAAGCGGCGTGTGTGGTTCCTCAACTCTCCACGGTAGGATTCCTGGGAGGATTGTGTGGTTGTTTTGGACTCCGCGGAGGCTGTGTGGCCAGTCCTGTAAAGACTCACTGGAAGCAGTTGTGGGTCTCTTAAGACTCCGTGAAGTACTGATGGGTTCGAAGGAGTCGTGGAGGGTTTGTGTGAAGTACTGATGGGTTCGTAGGGTTCGTGGAGGGTTTGTGTGAAGTACTGGTGGGTTCGTAGGGTTCGTGGAGGGTTTGTGTGAAGTACTGATGGGTTCGTAGGATTCGTGGAGGGTTTGTGTGGTTGTACCGAACACCATGGAGGGTGTATGCTTACCAAGATGCTATAGCAGGTATGTGGTTTCACGTTGTCTCCATTGAGTGAATGTAGCCACTTCAAGACGCCGTAGAGGATGGAGGTATGGTCTCCCGAAAATCCCCAGATGATGCATGGTTTTCTGTGACTCGACTTGGGGGTAATGTAGCTCCCTGTGAGCCCGTAGATGTGAGGCTCAGTAAAATTCCAGTGTCGGTTGCGTGGCTCACCAAAACCTTGTCGCATCCCACAACTTCACGGTGATGGTTATGGCTCTTTAAGGCTCGTGTATCTCTTGAAGGAAGTGGTCAAGTCTCTGTGGAAGATGTACGGGTCTCCGAGACGGTGAAGGGAGCGCTTAAAACTCTGTGGAAGATGTATCGTCGCATTAGCTGCTGCTGAGAGTGTGTTTGCCCAAAACTCCATAGAGGGGGTGTTGTTTGGCCTCCTCACCTGCCACATCCTTAGTCCTCCGGCCTTTAATCCCCCCTCCCCCCACCCGACCATCCCCATCTGCCCTCCCCCTTCCTCCATCCCTTCCGTAGCGTGTGGTGGGGAGGTAATCCCTCATTCATCATCTTAGGGAAATTCTTCATGAATCCTCGGCTTACGGAGGAAGATGTACTACCCCGTGGATTTCCAGGGTCACTTTGTGAGTCTATAGGGCTCTCAGGAGCCTCTCCTGGGCTCACGGAGATTTCAGGCCACTCCGGATGTACTTCGTGTACTTTTCGGACGTTTACGTACATAATCTGGAACGAGCGGCATCCTTCGGAGGTCTTCAAAGACCAACCCTTACTTCCAGATACTGAAAATGTACCCTTACGCTCTTTCAGAAATAGAGTATTTCGGAATCTACAGAGGCCGAAAGGAAGTTCTTAAGACACTTCAGAAATCATCAGAAGGGCAGTACTCTTAATGAGGAGGACATCTGAAGGGTGACCTTTTACCTAACACCCTTAAGGGTGAGGTTAAAGGCTCGGCCATCATCTTATCCAAAGGTCGCGTATAAGTGCTGGCTCATACAGCGATCACGGCAGATATTCGAAACGCTTCGTATTGACAGACGCACGTATGTCGGAGCTCGGTAAATTTCAGTGCTTTCATAATAATTTACATGAATGGTGCGTGTTATTGTTGGAATTAAAGATTTATGAGTAATGTATAACGGACTGATTATGAACTAAAATTTGCATGTTGTGTGATTTTAATGTGACACAGTTGTTCGTATATATGAATGATTAAATGAATAGTTGAATAAATGAATTGATTAATATGTATATGCATGTACACGTATATAAATATACAGCCTACATGTGATGGCTGTGATTAAGGGTCTCTGCTGTCTCATCTGCCATAACACAGGCTCTCGTCCAGTGTCTTTGGGAGAGAAGGGGAGACTTCACAGACGTAAGCAGGAACGGGGTTTCCATCGCTGGTACACAGTCTTGGACACGATTTTGCTGCTCCTCTCGCATCTATCCCACGGAATGATGCTGTTTTTATCATTCAGTCAGTGCTGAGTCTCAGGCATAAGATGTCGCCTTATGATGAATGAACTTGAGACGCATCCATGACCTCCCGGTAGTAAAACCATGACAGGGAATTGTGGAGACATACTTCCACAAATATAGCTCTCCGTAGTAACATACATAGCGGATTAACCTTCGCTTGGAGACTGGGTGTCCTTTTTTTTATATGGTTGGGCCAAGAGATGGATCAAGAACCGATAGTTGTCTATATTAGGCTATAGACGCCTAGGTTAGTCAGGCCGGGGCTGGAGTGGAGCTGAGTTACATCTGGTGAAATATGTATCGTATATGCTTTATACATAGCGCTCCGTCAGCAGGTTTTGAGATATGTGGCTGTATATTAACTATGAATCTGGGGTGTTTCACAACTTGTGCTGAGTTTTCTGTACGAGAAAAAGTAAGAGTGGGTTTAGGGAATTAAGAGTGAAGGACGGCACTACGCGCTGAATGATACAGTGTGTTGTATGTGCGAGGGTCACTGCAAGCAGTGAGATGTCTGCCGAATTCTCGTACGTCACTCGTGCAGGAGACGACCTCGATTTACCCGCTTTGAGCACGACGGTGCTACCCCAGAACTCGACGGTGCGACCCTAGAGCACGACTGTCCGACCCTAGAACACGACGGTACGATCATTGGTTACAGTGGTGTGACGTGTGACTTAAAACTTTCCGAGGGAGTAACATGAGGTAGGGTGCTGGATGCCAGCTGACACACACACACACACACACACACACACACACACACACACACACACCTGTTCACGCATATTGATATAATCAACTTATTCATGCGTTGAAAAATTGAAATAATTCTCCTCGCATCCGTAGTTATCTCTCCTGACGCTCGCTATATTTAGACGTGTCTCCGACAGTACGTCAGTCAGTGTGTCATGCAGGGAAAAGAAATCAGGTCAGGATTTTCATCTTTGTAAAACTGCCATCATCCAGGGGTATGATTATCTTGTATTTTATATAGAGATATTAGACCAATCTTCATGTCCATATATATATATATATATATATATATATATATATATATATATATATATATATATATATATATATATATATTACGACATAGTGTAATCTGCTGATCTTATTACCTTCTCCATATGCATGTTTTCCAAGATGGGTTAGATGTTACAATTATACCAAGAATATTTACTGTTTCATGTGGTGAAGTTACAGAACCATCAGAGGAGATAAGAAAGTTACGGATATAGAAACATTAAACTTAACTGGGTTGCATCTATGCCGCTGGGAAATCGTGTCCAAGTGAGACTTTCTTTAGCAAGTTGTGACGAGACGAGACGCAGGTCGAGCGAGAAAGAATGAAGTGGATTTGAAAGAAGGAGAGGAATGCTGCGTTTAGTCGTCAGTTCGTGAGTGCATTGGATTACCGACTGAAGAAAGGGTGTCGTTGATATAAAGAAAAAGAATGAGGAGGAACGTGAAAGACAGAACAGAACCCTGTGTGACACGGTGTTGTTCGGGAAAGAGAGAGGGATTGGTTACATTCACATTCACCGAGATAGACAGGATGAGGGAGGCAGACCGAAATGGAAATGCCAAAGGACGTTAGGGGTTAGAGATGAGACCTCGAGGCAATAATGTGTTTATAAAAGCTTTTGACGTAGCAATGACACGTATCGCAGAGCACCGCCAGATGGCTCATGGGTGTACATAGATGGCATGTAAACTTTTTCCATGGATTCTAGATTTACTATACTAGCACCCTCTAAGATGGGAGTAGCAGTTATGATGATAATTTTTGTTCTTCGCCTTCATGTGGTGATTTTTCGTGACGCCCTAATTAGAATATATGGAGAAATTATACATAGGGCTCGTCAGAATGATCTTGAAAAATGATGATTAACACCATAGTCGTGTATACAAACGACTGAGAACTGAGAAAAGAAGTGATTACAGAGAGGACTGTTGTACCATGTATCGTGACCCTCCCCGACTGAATCATACTTCAGCATTATTTTTCGCTGAAAGCGGCTGACTTCACTGAAATGAAAGTATGGTTTACATTTGTCACACTAAGAAGAAAGGAAGATGAAAGTGTGAGTTTCCGTTTTTTCTTGTGACAGAATTAAGAACAGCGGGGAAAAGAAAAAAGAAATATGTGGTGCGCTGATGTCAACGTCAGACATGTGCAAGTGAGGGAGGAGAAGAGACACAGGGACCACAACCTCCGGGTGAGGACGCCCTGTACGGTACGCCAGCACTCTCTAACACCGTTACGAAAGCCGTGCCAGTGACTGCGATTCGCCGCCTGTGTACGTCAGGTTACGCCACGTGCAGTGGTACACAGTGTGTTGGGGGTGTGAGTACAGCACACTCTGGTTACAGCTGTGTCTCAGTCATAGAGATGGATGTGGATACAGACCGCCACTGGTCAACGGCTACTCTTGAAATGACACAGATTGATGTGGACCCAGAGGATCATTAGTCACTGTTATACCTCGCTGATGCAAAGTACTGTTGACGCAGCATAACTGGTAATTTGCCATACTCCCCTAAGCCTTCGTAGAGATCGTACGAGTTTTACTAAGTTTAAGCTTAAACTTCAGCAGTTAGGAGAGGAAATTTCTTAAGGCGCCTCTCCCAGCATGATATGCTTGCCCACATTGTAACTGGGATTTAACATGGGATTTCTTCGCAAGAAGCGAACGTAAATAAGGTCTTTGCATTTTTAAACTGTATTGTAGGTTAGGTAGGAAAGGAAGTCAATGAGTACAGGGTTGCAATGGAAAGCGCTGTCACTAGGTTTTATAGGTAGATAGATTGATGGATGGATAGATTTTAAGTGTAGGAAAACGAAATGGGAGATGAACCTAGCCTTGCCCTAGTCTAGGGTTCTTTAGTTAGCCGGTTAGACATGGAGGATTGTATTAATAACAAAACTAATGGGTGGCTATGTTCACATGGGACTAGGCTTGAAGACCTGACACACAAAGTAACAGAACATAGTTAGGAACAGTGCGGAGGACAATGTTGATGTAGCCTAGGCTGGAATAAACTACTTCGTTCAGAGCAGATCAGAGGGAATCATAGGGAAGCTTTAGACACTCATTAGGAACCTCTAAGGAAAGCCGTAGGAAGAGTGTGTGAGCGGGACAGCTTAGGTATCCTGATGGATCTGTAATCCCTCAGTGAAATGTTAGATATATGTGGTAGGGTCTGAGGAGGCTGAATGCTGAGGTGTCTGGCATAGTTTGAGAGGCGATAGGGACTAGGTTTTTTTTTATACGATGGTCTGCATGTAAACGGGTTTCAGGATACTTAACTAGGTAGGATTTTAGATGAAGAAATCACACAATCTTGATAACAGGAGGACAGTATCATAGACCTATATCAGTGGGAGGACAGTACCACAGACCTACTGCAGTGGGAGGACAGTATCACAGACCTATAGCAGTGAGAGGACAGTGCCACAGGTCTACAACAATGGGATGAGAGTGCCACAGGATTGTAGCAGTGAGAGGAAAGTGCCACAGACCTACCGCAATGGAAGGACAGTGCCACAGACCTACCGCATTGGGAGGACAGTGCCACAGACCTACTGCAGTGGGAGGACAGTGCCACATTCATTCCGCAGTGGGAAGGAAGGCTGGCGGCGGGGGAGTTACCACAAGAAGCAGCAGTGGCAGCCTCCCCAGGGAGAAGATATCACACAAAGTGGCTGGCGGACCATAACAATAGACGCTTCCGGATTCCAGACCATTTCTCCCGCGTCATTATTCCCGTTCACTCTCTACCCCCCAAGACCATCAGGACAATGGTGGTTCGTGGGCTGTCTTGCGGTCTGGTCTTTTTATATTAGTTCCTGATCCAGTGTTTGGTGTTCCAGCTCCTGAATGTCGGACACGGGGGAACATGATAATGGGAAAGCCTCCGTTGTTGTCTGGAAATGTTTCTGTAAATGGAACTCGTGTATATATACATACATACATGTATGAAATCTCTCGACTTCATCATTCGCGACGGAATGGAAGTGAATTAGGCATTTGTTTGCCATGAACACGAGTTCTTGGCTTTGGACTCGCCATACGGTCGTATCTTCTTCTACCTCACTTAACAGGAGGACGAGGGCTGTGGGTGAACGCTGGGGCCAGCTAGACGGCCCAGCCAGCCACCAGGCTACATATACTGTGGCCAGGCCAGACTCGAGCTGCCCCCATCACATCCACTCTCTTTAGGACAAAACAGCTAACAAAGATGCGACAGAACGAGGAAGAAAACTAGCATAACAGAAGACAGTAAGAGGGAGCACAAAGGGAATACATGATACAGGAAGAAGTGAACTCACTGCCCAAAGAACAGAAGGACATGTAAAAAACTGAATGAGTGGAGGACACAAAAGAATGAGCTGGAGAGGCAATAGGAGGAGGGGAACAAAAACAGGAGTGGGACATACACCAGAGTGGCCATGGCCGGCTGAGACCAGAGTGGCCATGGCTAAGACCCAGAGTGGCCAAGACAGACTTACACCAGAGTGGGCAAGACAGACAAACACCAAATTATGCCATGGTGGACAAACGCCAGAATGAGCAGAACGTAACTAGACGTAGAGTGGAAAGGCAAATTAAAACAAGAAAATAGTAAAGACTTCAAAGCGACGTGAGGCTCGAGACGAGGAAGTTGGTGGCAGGCGAAAAATAAAGAGTATGAGTGAGGTAAGCAACAATGTGGGTCAGACAAACAGTAGAGTTGGAGGGTGGAAACAAATAACGAAATAGAATGGAAAATGTGTCCAGAAAGGGGAGGTGGTGGGGACGAGCAGAGCGAAAGAGGCAAGCAGCAGGAAGGAGACAAACAACAGAATGGTAGGAACAAACAACAAGAGGGGATAGGGGTAAGCCATACAGCTGAACAAACAGGAAAAGGGAGCGAGATAAACAATAAAATGAGTGGAAAGAGTACGCTGCGGAGGCAACAGAGTGGACGCGATAAACAAGGCGGAAAGCAGGACACGGGAACAAGAGAGTGGAGGCGGGTCCCTCCCGTGGCAAACACCAGCCTGACGTTCTGTTATTAAAGATGAAAGGCCAAGGAATATTGTTATGGATATG